>NW_023270447.1:80476931-80564235 GCF_011800145.1 Mirounga leonina
GCCCCCCCCCCCCCCCCCCCCCCCCCCCGCTCAGGAGAGCCCTTCCCCGGTCCTGCTCTCATTACAGTCCCCTGATGTAGACTTTGTGCTACTTTTCTTTGTGGAGAAGAAATATTTGTTGAAAAAAATTGATCTTTGTGGCTCTGTGTATCATAAGGAGGTAACAACTTGCTGGGGGCATTTCGGCCATTCTGAGTCTTTAAGCCCTCCCTTAACGTCACTGGCACTGCCCTCAGCTTCTTAGGAGTTCTGCAGAGGTTTAGCTCAAGAGGTCATGGGAACAGAATGGTGACTGCAGAGCGTCTGGTTGATGTTGTGAGCTCCTGGACCGCAGCTGGAGGGGGCCAATGTCAGCAGTCACTAACTGTGCTTGTCATCCCATGTAGGAAATCGCCCGCTTGCTGGCCCTGGAGGAGGCCACCCTTAGCACTGACCTGCAGCAGGGCTACGCCCTCAAAAGTCTCACAGGTAGACATAGCTGCCGGGCCCTTCCCTTAGGTACCCTGGGTCTAGTTTGCGGGCTGACCTTGGTTCCTGGGGCGCGGAGGTTGACTGTTCCCTCTTGTGTTGACTCTGTACATATGTAAGCTCTGCGTGTCCCGTCTCGGGTGGGCTTACATTTTTGAGCCCCTGTTAGCCAGTGACCAGTTCACTTCCTTGAGCACCCGCTCTGTGCTCGGAAGTTGCTTTGGAGTTGCTCATAACCTTTGGAAGACGTGGACCTTCCTTGCCTTCGTTCTCATTCAGAGCCCTCGCAGCAGCTTTTTCCTATCCCCACAGGGCTTCTTTCCTCCTTTGTCGAGGTGGAGTCCATCAAAAGACACTTTAAGAGTCGCTTGGTAGGTACTGTGCTGAATGGGTACCTATGCTTGCGAAAGCTGGTGGTGCAGAGGACCAAGCTGATCGACGAGACCCAGGACATGCTGCTGGAGATGCTGGAGGACATGACCACAGGTAGCGCCGGCCCAGCGGCCCGGAGTGGGGGTGGCGTTCCTGCTGGAGGCTGGTGGCAGGCATCTCTCCACGTTTGAGGAGAGAGGGAGAGAAGCTCTGGTTCTTGGAGCTGTAAAATTCCAGAGCTGGGCTCAGTCTGTTTAGACATTTTATTTATTTATTTTCTTTACTTATTTATTTATCTATTTAATTAACACTTTATTTATTTGACGAGGGTGGGGGAGTGCACACACAAGTAGGCAGAGCAGCAGGCAGAGGCAGAGGGAGAGGGAGAGGGAGAAGCAGGCTCTCCGCTGAGCAGGGAGCCTGACGAGGGGCTCGATCTCAGGACCCTGAGATCATGACCTGAGCCGAAGGTAGATGCTTAACCCACTGAGCCACCCAGGCGTCCCTCATTTAGACATTTTATATTAAGCTTATAGAACAGAAGGAAGTATGTGTCCTCAAATTGGTATCTTTCGCTGGTTCTGGAAAATTCTCTGCCATCATTTCCTCATTTGCCTTTGCCCCAATCTCTCTGTCATCCTTGTAGAACCCACCCTCTCCTCCGTCTCTCTTTACCGCTCCGTCACGGGGCGCATCTCATTGTCTCTTTCTGCTGACTCTGGAGGGTTTCTTCAGTTCTTTCATTTAGTTCATTTTTTCTTCACTGTGTTAGCTCTTTAGTCTAACTGTTGAGTCCTTGTGGTTCTCTACAGGTTTTATAGGCTCTTGTGTTTCATTCACACTTCCCGTTTATCTTGTAGTTTGCAAGAATAGCAAACATTTCTGTGTCTGATAATTCCAAGGCTTGAAATACTTATCCATTTGATTCTGCTGTTTGTTATTCCAGCTCTTGCTTCTGGTGCCTTAAATCTTTTTGTATTTTGTGATTTTTGACTGTGAGCTCATGAACTCATGTTTCAAGGGTTTATCTGTGGAATTTTTTTTTTTTTTCAAAAAACTTATTTTTATTTTAGAGAGTGTGAGCCAGGGGGAGGGGCAGAGAGAGAAAGGCAGACTCCCTGCTGAGTGCCAGAGCCTGACATGGGGTTTGATCTCAAGACTCTGAGATCACGACCTGAGCTGAAACCAAGAGTTGGATGCTTAACCGACTGAGCCACCCAGGTGCCTCTGTGGAAATTCTTTAGAAGCCAAGCCAAATATGGGTTTCTCCAGTGAGGATTTGTGACCAAGAGTCGGACGCTCAACCGACTGAGCCACCCAGGTGCCCCACAGTTGGACCCTTTTGAAGCATATTTCTTCCTTCTCCTATGACTTAAAATTGTCTCTTTGGCTTGTAGAGGGCAGTCCACCTAATCGTTTTAAGACTGAAGCTTAAAGCTATATATGACTTCCCTTTGATTCTCCTGGAATACAATTAGGATTATTATTTGACATTTTGGAGTACCTGTTTTGGGCAAGAGGATGTGCGCTGAGTAAAGCATAGTTCCTCTCCTTAAGGAGGTGATCATTCGGAGAGGAAGCAAGAGGTGTGCACAGCTAACCGTGATGCACTGTGTTGACTTGGGTGCTGGGGCTTTCAAATGGAATGTGGTCTAAGCATCAAATCATTTAGCTTCAAGTTTCTAATTGAAATACTGATACTGCCACGTAGGGCATTTGCAAATTTACCAAGAAGGAAGAACCTGTTGGTGACTGTGCACGTAAAGTCTCATTGGGGTTTGTGTGTGTGAAGCTCTCTCCTAACTGACGTGGCCACTGATTTCTGGCAGGTACAGAATCGGAAACCAAGGCCTTCATGGCTGTGTGCATTGAGACAGCCAAGCGCTACAACCTGGATGATTACAGGACACCTGTGTTCATCTTTGAGAGGCTCTGCAGCATCATTTATCCTGTAAGCGGTGCTTCTTCCTGTGCCTCCCAGGGTGTGTGCGTGTGTCATTCTGCTAGGAAGCCTCTCAGTCATGGGCGGTCGGACCAGCTGTGGGTCATTTGGTCAACATTTTAGAAAGCTCCACTGACAAACACAGAGTCAGTCTCCTAGTTTTCTGACTCCTAATGATGGGAAATCTGATGACCTTTCTTGGTCTTACTTCCTAGATTTAAGGTCTAGGTCAGTCTTAAAAATGGGGTCTAATTTCCCATTGCTAAGATCCTGTTGCTTTACCCATTCAGTATGCTATGAAAGAAGCAATATGGAGCTAGAGTGAGAAGAAATGCTCACTCTCTTCCTTCTTCCCCTGCCTGTGTTTGGTGCGTGCACACGTGTGTGTGTGTGTGTGCGCGCGCGTGCGCGTGCACGCATTTCCCTTGCCTAGCTATCCGAGAGCATGGTGTGGCCCAAAGACGAAAGCTGAAAAACACTAGCGTCATCAGTTTATGATGAGGGCCTTTGGGGTTAGGCGCATCTGAGCATTATGTGATAGAGGGACCCTCCTCTCAACGTAGGGGTCATTAGTGCCAGAGTCGTCTGGCCGCAGATGGGTTATCATCACTTGAGGTGAGCGGGAGGAAAGCCCCCCCTCCCCTTGGTTCAGTAACATGGCTTTGTTACGTTGCCCACGTGCTGACTGTGGTAGGCTTTCTCCTACTCCACCCTTGAGTTTCAGAGGAGATGCTTGATACTGAAGGCTGTTTGAAGTGTATTTGGAATCAGCCCTGAATTTCCTTTCGTTTATATCTTAAAATGTATAAGAGGCTGGATGAGTGTATGTTTCTCTCAGTGTCCATGGAACAAAGTAGGATGGTCTAAATCTGAAAGGCCTCTGCCGTCCCTCTCTGGTGTCTTTAATGCCATTCCTGCCGGTGCGTCGTTCTTTCTGTCCTTTAGGAGGAGAATGAAGTCACTGAATTCTTTGTGACCCTGGAGAAGGACCCGCAACAAGAAGACTTCTTACAGGGCAGGATGCCCGGGAACCCATATAGCAGCAATGAGCCAGGCATTGGGCCACTTATGAGGGATATAAAGAACAAGATTTGCCAGGACTGTGACTTGGTGGCTCTCCTGGAGGATGACAGCGGGATGGAGGTAACAAGCATAGGACATTGCCACCGTGGTTAAGAACTCGGGCTGGGGTCACATCCACGCTCCTCCCTGCTTAGTTAACCTTGGGCAGGTAGTTTGTTTCAGCTTCATCCTCTATAAATGGGGCCAGTGGTTCCCACCCATGTACCTTACCTGGTGTTAAGGTTAATTACCTGTAAAGGGCTCTGCCCAGTGCCTGGCATGCGGTAAGCAAATGGTTAGTGGCTATTGCTTGTCACGGAGTAGTTTATTGTTCTTGTTGCTCTGACAGAGACTTCCCAGGGATTCCAAGTTAATTAAGCTCCCAAAAACTGGCACAGTGGCCCCTGTGCAGATTCTGGCCCTGTATCTAGTACCTTGTGGCAGACGACCTCCAGGGTCTGGCCTTATCATCTAGGGGTGGGAAAGCGTGTTGGGGGAAATAGAGAAAATGGTTTTTCTGGCAGAGCCTGAGAGGGACTCTGGGTAGGAGAAGGTCCTCAGCAGCAGTTTCTAACGTGGAGTCCGTGGTTTGGGTTAAGGGTGCATGTGGCCTCTGAAATTGTGTCCCAGATTCTGTGTGTTGTGCACACACGTGCAGTTTTTAGAGACGGGGAGGCGATGGGCCCAGAACACAAAAATGATGAGTTATGAACCACTGCTATGAAGTGCCCTTTGATCTTGAAATGTCCTTGCCTTATAATTACTTGCAATAACAGCCTCATTTCCTCTGCTGTTCAGCTTCTAGTGAACAATAAGATCATTAGTTTGGATCTTCCTGTGGCTGAGGTTTACAAGAAGGTCTGGTGTACCACGAATGAGGTATGTGCTTGTTTCCTTGCTTGGAGATGGGGTTGTACTTTTCTGACTTAGGCGGACTTGTACCGGGAGGAGCCGTTGTTAATCGTCACTACCCAGTTGGTAACCGTGCTTGTGCAGCCGGGCTTCCCTGTTTGTGGTTGTGGAGCAAACCGGTGGTCTTGTCCTCCTTTTGAGGTGTCTGGCCAGAGGTGGAAGAGCTTCAGGGGAGGATGAGCATTTCGGGCTGTGTGCAGCCGGGCCGGGCGGTGTCGGAGGAAGAAGCACGTGATGGGGGGTGCTTGTTGCCTCGTGCCATTTATACACGGGCATCTCTTGGCCGAGATGAGCTCTCTGCTTTTTAGGGGCCTGCTCACTTAGAACATTTTCCAGTGCTGGTGTCAAGGAGCGAGCATGGTTCCTGTGTGACTAGCTGCGGAATTGAGATGTAAACAGGCAGTTCTTGACGGGGGGAGAGGGAAGTGAAGGAAACCTGGCCCTCTGGTCCTTTGGCCCCCTCAGTACTGTTTGACCTCTCCTAAGGGTCTCAGATATTCTGCTTCCCCTCTCCCTCCTCTTTCCCTCCCCTCGCTCCCCTGTTCCTTCCTTTCCTCCTCCTCCGTTTCCTTCCCTTCCTTCCCTTTTCTTTGCATCCCTTTGTTGGGGAATTTTTAGTCAGTGAGTCAAACAAATAACTGAAGAATGGCGAGCCAGCGTGCCCTTGAAAGCACGGTAAACTTTTCTGATTTAGTCCCACATATTTCTCGAGAGTTTGAGACACTAAATTGGTCGTGTCTGCTAGTATGTTTTGGCCTTCAGTCTGTCACATATTTTTGCTTGTCTCCTTTCTGTTCTCCCGCTGTGCTGGGAATCCTGGTCAGTGGGTACTGTCAGCGGCAGAGGTCCGCACAGAAGATTGCCCCATCCAGTGATCTTGTCATTGACACTTGAGCATCAAAACAGATGGTACAGATTTGATCCCTGGCACACAAAAAATAAAGACCAAGCTTGTATGGCTGTCCTTAGAAATGGTGGTATGGAACCCAAAGAGCATCCATGGGCAGCTCCCCTTTTGTACTACAAGGCAAGGAAGAAGTTGAGGGTCACCGCCGTTCACATTAGCACTCAGTCCACTGAAGGGTTCTTCTGGCAAAGTCCAGAGTTTGTGGAACCTTTTTATCAGGGCCTTCATCAACTTGCCTTTTTACTCCACCCCTCTGTTTCCATGATAAACAGCCTGTCTCCTTAGCTGCTGACTAGAGCTTGTTCTGTTTTCTTTTTCTTTTTTAAGATTTTATTTGAGAGAGAGTGAGAGCAAGGGAGAGAGCTCACGAGCAGGGGGAGGGGCAGAAGAGAATCTCAACCAGATTCCACGCAGAGCACAGAGCCTGACACGGGACTCTGTCTCACGACCCTGAGACCATGACCGGAGTTGAAATCAAGAGTCAGACATTTAACCGACTAGCCACCCAGGCGCCCTGAGCCTATTCTGTTTTCTGTGTCTCTTTTTCTGCCCTTGTTGTCCAGCTGTTTTTTCTCTAAGTTCCCATTGGGCTCTGATAGCTGGGAATATACTTCTGCAAGCGGCCTTTCTGACAGGTTCTCTCCCAGGACGGTTTCCTCTCCTGAAGCTGAGCGTGGGCTTAGAGGCAGTCAACTTGAATTAATGTGGTACCTGCTCTTCAACTTTATTTCATACAGGGTGACTTCAGACCCCTGTTTCTTAATTCCAAAATAAGAATAATGTGGATGGGAGAGTGCTTAACTTAGTGCCCGGTGTATAGTGACCTGTCACCATCCTCCAGTCTAGTAAAGTTTACAAAAGACTTCTTTCTAATCATTCCATCAAGTTAGAGGTTTTAACTTGAGTAATTTTGGAAGAACCCTTTCCTTGTTACGTGATTATGTGAAGACCTCAGGATTGGATTATGCTCTTGCTTTTGATTCCTGAGTCTTGAATCAAAGCTCTTTGATCTGATTGATCTTGCTTGTCCTGATTCTTTGGGAAGTGGTCCCCGTTGGTTAGAATTTGTGCTCCTGAAGGAGGCACAGGCTTGGGATTAGACTGTGCTTATCATTGGATAACTCTGAAAAAGCTGTTTAACCTAGTGTAAGAGGATGATGTGAAGTGCTCCATTAGCATAGAACTTAGCACAAAGTTAAACACTCAATACATAGTAGTGATTATTGTTGTTACGTATAGTTTTAATGAAATTAAATGAGAATGTGTTTTTTTTTTTTTTAAAGATTTATTTATTTATTTGAGAGAGCGAGAATGAGAGAGAGAGAGAGTACATGAGAGGGGGGAGGGTTAGAGGGAGAAGCAGGCTCCTCGCCGAGCAGGGAGCCCGATGCGGGACTCGATCCAGGGACTCCAGGATCATGATCTGAGCCGAAGGCAGTCGCTCAACCAACTGAGCCACCCAGGCGCCCCTAAATGAGAATGTGTTTATAAAATGGTTCATACCCACTCTTGGCCTGTAGTAGACACTGCATAAAATTAGCTTCCTTTACCCTACGTGAGTTGCAGTATGCTTGGATTCTAGATGTTGTGGGTAAGACCTTGTAGAGAAATAGAAGAACAAGGCCAGGTGTTGAGTCCTTTGCATTTTCTGGGCCTGTTTACAAGCACCTTTGTCTACCTGCCTCTGCTCAGGGAGAGCCCATGAGGATTGTTTACCGCATGCGCGGGCTGTTGGGCGATGCCACCGAGGAGTTTATCGAGTCCCTGGACTCCACCACAGGTAGGCCCTCCCCACAGACACTGCTGCACATTGGGTGGGGGGTCTGGGGCCAGTGAGTGGTTCACATCCTGGGATTTAGGGGTATTCTGAACACACACTGTTCTGTAGCTCTGATTGGAATTGACGGGAGATTACTTCTCCAACTGAGGAAAAGTACAGGCATCTATGGCCTGATTCAGACCCCTCAGGAGTTAAAAGAACAACAATAACAAACTTGGGGAATAAAGTGCAGTTAGCAACAAACTTGAGTTCAGATTTATTTTTAGCTTAGGTTTTTGGGGGGTTTTTTTTTTTGCTTTTTTTTTTTTGTGGTGGTGGTGCTTGTATTTTCATATATTTGAATAAATAATTGTAATTGGCTTTAGTCTTGTAGTTTATTTATTCTTTTTTAAAGATTTTATTTATTTATTTGACAGAGAGACACACAGCGAGAGAGGGAACACAAGCAAGGGGAGTGGGAGAGGGAGAAGCAGGCTTCCCGCTGAGTGGGGAGCTCAGGACCCTGGGATCGTGACCTGAGCCGAAGGCAGACGCTCAACGACTGAGCCACCCAGGCGCCCCCAGTCTCATAGTTTAATATCCAGTATTGATCCCTTCTATTGCTATGCTTTTCTTGGAGATAAGAAAGAGGAAACTAGTGGTCAGCCCGGAAAAGGATTATCTGTTTTATTTCCATCCTTCCCTTCCCTGCCATTTCTGTGTGGCTTCCCTCCTCCCTCAGATGAAGAAGAAGATGAAGAGGAAGTGTATAAGATGGCTGGTGTGATGGCCCAGTGTGGGGGCCTGGAGTGCATGCTCAACAGACTGGCCGGGATCAGAGATTTCAAGCAGGGACGCCACCTTCTCACCGTGAGTTGGGGGCAACAAGGAGGGAGCAGCCCTCTGCTTTGAGAGTGGCCCCTGTGGAGAGAAGCTTGTGGCCACTGTGCCACGTAAGCCTAAGAGGGTGGCATGATGCCACAGGCCAGGGCAAGGCAGCCCTGGGCCTGGCAGCCTTCCGAGCCCTCTGTCCCTTAGGATGCCCCCCCCCTTGGCCCCTCCCCACCAGAGCCAGTGCGCTGGCAGCCTTCGGCCACGTCTCTCCAGCCACCTGTGGGGCCAGTGCCTGCCTGTCTGCCCGCAAAACTGCACTTGAGTCCATATTAACTACTGTTGCTTTTTAAACTGATTTTCTAAGTAGTTCTTTTATTTATTTGGTAGGATCTTGTTTGGGTCTTCATCCATCTATCTCCTAAGGAGTAGAGGATCCCAAAGACACCATAAATATTACACTGTTACTTTCAGCTCCAGAAGATATGAGAACATGTGTTATTGTAATCGTGTTCTAAATGACCATGTGAAGAATTAAAAAAAAAAAAGCGTTAAAAGAATTACAATCTGAAAATGTAAAAAGAAAAAAACAAACCCATGTTTTGATAAAGGAAAAGTGTTACTTGAAAAATAAATAAATAAATAAATAAATAACTGACTTACATGGTTCTGAGCTCCCACAGGCCATGAGCCTTGGAATCTTTCTGTTCACTATTAGAGTCTGAGTTAGTACTGGAATTTCCCTGGTACAACAGATTGTCACCTGTTCCACTAGGAATTGGTGTCATTGCCATAGTTTTAGAGATGGTAGAGATATGCCAAGCCCACGTAGGCTATTGCCAGAGAATGTTGCTCTTTAAAATGCCAGTCTGGCCTGAGATCCTTCCCACCTTACCATGTCCCCTCCAGAAACACTTTTCCTTTCTTTTCTCTGCACTTTGGGAAGAGTACCTACTGATTGTACGTGACCCCTCTCAGATGTTTCTTTCTTGCTTGTCCCCACGTTTTATACTCTTAAGATGGCCTCTTGGGTTTTGACCGACTTTTCTTGGCAGGTGCTCCTGAAATTGTTCAGTTACTGCGTGAAGGTGAAAGTCAACCGACAGCAGCTGGTCAAGCTGGAAATGAACACCTTGAATGTCATGCTGGGGACCCTAAACCTGGTAAGGAGTATGGGCTGCAGATGATAGAGTGAGCCTCAGAAGTCCTGGGTAGGGGGAGGGACATCTCAGCTCTGGGCTCAGATGAAATGGGTTTGTGGCCTTTTCAAAGCTTTTATCTCTGTCTGGCTCACTGGCCCCAAGGCATGGATCATTTAAATGGTCTCTTTTCCTGCTGGCTCACCTCTGTGCTACTGCCAGGACATGCAGGAGCTTTCCCGGTCCCTTTCCTGAATTCTGATCAGAGATAAGAGGAAGTTAGTCTGTGAAACAGTCCAGACTGCACAGTGTTGGAGAAGTAATGCCAGTGTCCTCAGGGCGACCAAGATAGAGATCTGGAACTGCATGATTTCATTGTTTGCAGAAGTCCACACACTTGTCTCTCCACACACACACACACACACAGCACGATTTCGTTGTCTGCAGAAGTCCACACACTTGTCTCTCTCTACACACACACATCACACACGCGCACGCACACATGCGCGAACACACGTCACACACAAACGCGCGCACACACGTCACACGCACACGTCACACGCGCGTGCGCACACATACCCACACACGTCTCTGGCAGTAAGGCCATGAAGGACATTGGTGAGGAACAGATCCCATCAGCAATGAGTGGTTGTGGTCTTCTTCCCAGAGTAACTGGGTCTCCTCCGACAGGCCCTGGTGGCTGAGCAAGAAAGCAAGGACAGTGGTGGTGCAGCTGTGGCCGAGCAGGTGCTTAGCATCATGGAGATCATTCTGGATGAATCCAACGCTGAGCCCCTGAATGAGGACAAGGTGCGTGGGGCCAGTCTGTCCATCTGCAGACACCGGGAGCACATACTGTGTCTTGTTTGTGTGTCCAGATGTGTCCACCAAGAATGATTGAACATGTTTTGGTCATAGAAATGACAAAGCTCAGCTAATGGTGACATGACGGCATTGAAGCCCGAAGTCTGTGGATTCGGAGGAAACGAAGCTGCTGAGGATATTCTTTCACTCACACGCTGCTCATTAATGGAATGCTGGCATGTTCCAGCTGATAGGCAGGGCCTTAGCCCAGCCCCTCATTGTCCACTTGAGGGAACTCCAAGCCCAGAGAAGTAAAGGCAGCTGTTCAGTGTTCCGTAGTTGGCTGCTGGCAGAATCAGGCCGAGAACCTGGGTCTCCAACTCCCTGGTTCAGTTTCTCTCCACTGATTGCACCCTTGCCGCCTCCTGTCCCTCTTGGTACTCAATGTTTTGGCTAGAGGTGTGACCAAGTATCAGGCAGCCTGTGTTCTCTTCAGGGAGGGGAGTTTGTGTTAACATTTTAACTACCTGACGCTATGAACAGAGTCACACAGAAACTTAGAAACTAGTATCAAGTGGAACTCACACTGTTCATTATTCTGCAGGAAGTGCTAAGACAGTTTTTCTAGGGCTGCTTCTGATGGAAGTGGGTGACATCTGGGGTTCAGATACCGGCTGACCAAAGTCCTGACCCTGTTACTGAGCCTTCTGTCCTCTTTTTCTACTGCAGGGCAACCTCCTCCTGACGGGTGACAAAGATCAGCTTGTGATGCTCTTGGACCAGATTAACAGCACCTTTGTTCGCTCCAACCCTAGCGTGCTCCAGGGCCTGCTGCGCATCATCCCGTACCTTTCCTTTGGCGAGGTGGAGAAAATGCAGATCTTGGTGGAGCGGTTCAAGCCATACTGTAACTTTGACAAGTATGTGCTTAGATTTTAGATGGCTATGTGAGGGTCCTCACCAATACTCTGAGCTAGTTCTGTGAGACTTAGGGGAACAACCACAATTTCTGTTAAATTTTCGTATATGTGTCTGGCCTTTAAGGGGTTCATTGTAAGTGGGGAGTCAGTATGCTGTGTTACATTGGCTCGGCAGGGGGAGTGAAGGGGCTGGTGAGATGGGACAGGGGCATGACAAGATGGAGAGAGTCAAGTGTGAAAAGCATGAAAACGTGAGAGAATGTTGAGAGTTTGGGGGACGTAGCAGGTAAGGAGGAATGGCAGGAACCAGATCAGCAGGCTCGTGTCATGCCAAGAAGTCTAGACTTGATCTTGTAGACTGTTGAAGATCGTTAACCGAGAGAACAACGTGATACATGTGTGTCCTCTCCTTCACACCCTGGGGCTCTGCTCTCTGCTGCAGGTATGATGAAGACCACAGCGGCGATGATAAGGTCTTCCTGGACTGCTTCTGTAAGATCGCAGCCGGCATCAAGAACAGCAGCAATGGGCATCAGCTAAAGGATCTGATTCTCCAGAAGGGAATCACCCAGAGTGCGCTGGACTATATGAAAAAGCACATTCCCAGCGCCAAGAAGTAAGAAACAGTTGTGTTGGGGCGGCTGCTTTTCTTCCCTCTTCTGGTTCCTTTTCTCCTTCATTGCTGTGGCCTAAAGCTTCACGTAGTCCCGTTTGGCCCTCCTTAGTGTCTTCCTCCCCTTCCGGAAACTATCAAGGTGACGACGCAGCCACCGCAGAGCCCTTTGGGGCTGGGAACGGGAGGCAGCTTGTTGGTTTCTGTTCAGAATACTCACTTCTGTCTGGCTGCCTAGCTGAGCTAGGTGATGCTTTGTGATTCTTGATGGCTCTCTTGAAGGGTCATGTTTAAACAAGCCAGAATAGAATCAACAGCTGGTTTCTAGATAGGCTTTGCTCCTCTGGCCTGCTAATCAGCTTCTTTTCCTTTGCAGTCTGGATGCTGACATCTGGAAAAAGTTCTTATCTCGCCCAGCCCTGCCATTTATCTTGAGGCTTCTTCGGGGGCTGGCCGTCCAGCACCCTGCCACCCAGGTGAGTGAATAGCCAGCATGCCTATGGACCTTACTCTGGAAGCAGGACATGTATGGTGAAGGAACCACATGCTCTAGTCTGCCGTGGCTGAATGAAGAGAACCAACTTAGTTAGCCTCAGGATGTGACTTCCGCTAGTATGTAAGACCTCTGGAGTAGAGGGCACTCTCAGAGGTCATGTGGTTCAGCTCTGTGTGGAGAGGAGTAAGTATAGTGACTGACTTCCTCCCGCGACGCATTCTTACATGGGGCTTTATTATCTCGTGGGTCTTCTGAGCAGCAGTTGAACTGAAGGTATGGCTGGCCAGAGTGTAAAACAATTTTGATTTCTGGTTGTCGTCGTTGGGGTCATTTGGGACATTAATAGTACCATCACCACCATTTCTTGCTCTGCTTTAGGCAGCTGGAAACTTTGTCCTCACAGAGACCCACCATTTCATTCTGCTGCTCATCCCTGATCTGGAGTATCTGGTACCCCTCACAAATCCTCACTGGCCCAGACAGGTGGCCAGGCTGGAGTTTTTCTAAATTAAACTTTTCACTTTGAGATAATTGTAGGTTTACCTGTACTTGTTAAGGAGAAATCTCATGTACCCATTTCTCGACAGTAACATCATACGAAACCACGTACAGTATCATAGTTGGGATATGGACACTGATATAGTCAGGATTCATGACAGTTTTGTCATCACAGAGATCCCCCTTGTTCCCTTGTATACTCTCATCCGCCCTGGCACTAACCCCTGGCAACCCCTGATCTGCTCTCCGTGGCTATAATATTGTCACTTCAAGAATGTTACATGTGGCATCAGAGAGCATGTAGCCTTTTGGGTTGGCTTTTTTCACTCAGCAGCATTTTCTGGGGATTCATCCAGGTTGTGTATATTGGTAGTCTGTTCCTTTTTATTGCTCACTAGTGTTCCATAGTGTGGGTTCCCAGGCTACCTCGCCATTCTCCCGTTAACACCTGGAATGTTTCCAGTTTTTGGATGTTACAAATGAAACTGCCATAAACATTCACGTGCAGTTGTTTTGTGTATGTGTAGAAATCTTCATTTCTCTGGGATAAATGCCTAGGCATGGAGTTGCTGGGTTATACAGTAGTGGTGGATTTAGTTTTATTAGAAACTGCAAAGCTGGTTTCTAGAGTGAGTAGCTGCCCCATTTTATATTCTCACCAGCAGTGCGTTGAGTGAGCTACTGTCCCTGCATCCTCATCAGCATTTGGTGGCACCTAGCCACTTTGATAGCTGATGGTGTTGTATTTATTTATTAATTTTTTAAAAGATTTTATTTATTTGACAGACATAGCGAGAGAGAGAGCACAAGCAGGGGGAGTGGGAGAGGGAGAAGCTGGCTTCCTGCAGAGCAGGGAGCCGGATGCGGGGCTCTATCCCAGGACCCTGGGATCACCATGACCTGAGCCGAAGGCAGACGCTTAACGACTAAGCCACCCAGGCGCCCCCTCTCTGCGATTTTAATTTGTATTTCCTTAGCGGTTAATGGTGCTGTACACCTTCCGTTGCTTTCCATCTGTGTGTCTTCTTCAGTGACCTTCCTGTGTGTATCTTTTGCCCATTTTCTAATAGGATTTTTTTTTAATGTTGAGTTTTGAGAGTCCTCGGGGCTGTTTTTTTTTCTGTGTATGGTGTTCTGCATCGAATGTAATCCTACATGCTCTTTTGGGGATCGTTCTGATAGCTTATTCCAAAAGTAGGGTAGGGTAGCTTGGCTATAGGATTCTTGTGTCTCTCTTGTTTTAAAGTTTTGTTCAGTTCAGTGGGGATAGTCATAATTAGCACACCTTTGTGGAGATAATTTTTCTTACATGGGAGTCCTCACATATATTAGTTTCTGTGTTCCTGTAACATTTGTTTTATATGTGGGTGAGTCTAGGAGTGGGGCTGTGATATGGCCAAGCCTGGGTCAGCTGATTTCCAGGCTTCTTTGTAGTCACTAAGTCAAATTACTTTCTTTAGACTAAGACTTTATTTAGTTAGGAACTCAGCATTCACACTTGTGACCATTCACTTCCTAGCAACACATTTTTTTTAGCACTTGTTGTGTACCTGAGCTGTGCTAGGCTGAGGCGACATTGGAGACCAGGGTGGTCACAGCCTGTGATTCTGGGAGCTCACTCTCTGGTGGAAGATACAGCCATGTACCCGGTAATTGTAGTGTGAAGGTGATAAGTGCAGTGTGAAAGGGGCCAAAGGAAGGAGGATGCTTTAGAAGAAAGTATGGCACCTGCTAAGGCTCAGGAACCAAAGGATGCTAGAAGCGCTCAGGGGTTGGGAGCAGTGGCATGGGGATTGGTGGGGGTTGGGGGGAGGTGGAGCGAGAGCTGACCCCGATCCAGGGCACATTCTCCAAAGAGAGGAGTATGCATTTTCTGCCGAGGGCCATGAGCGGACCATGAACTGGAAGAAGGGGAGAGGACAGATTACTAGTAGAGATGGTTGGATGCCTCTTATCATAATCTAGGTAAGAGGTGAAGGCAGCTGAGCTAGCATGTGAGGTGGACAGTGGGTGGGTTCAGCAGTGGTCTGGGAGGCAGAATGAATGGGATTTGGAGATTGGTTGCACATGAGGGGTGAAGAAGCTGGATGAGTCAAGAACTCTGTTCAGTTTTGGGTTGGGCGACAGGAGAGTGGTGGTGCCCTTGAAGGAAACCTAGGGGGTTTGAAGCAAGGTGCAGGAGGGCTCGTTGTGTCAGACTGTTGACATGTGTCTGCTTGCCCAGTTAGAGTGTAAGCTTCAGGAGGGTCGGGTTTTTGTACCCCTAGCACCTAAAGCATGGCTTCCTGCAGATGTGTGTGCGCACATGCATGCAGCTACCACCCAGCGTGAGGAGGTTGGCGTATCTGCGCAGTAGTTTTGTAGACTGTTGCACTGTGGGCTCAGCATTTATGATCAGGAGATGTGAGATGACCTGTAATTTTGCTGAGGTGCAGCTTGGAAGTGTACCTGCTATGAGGGCAGGTGTATGAGCCGGTGAGTGATCTTAGTTGAGTGCTGAGCTTTCGCATTACAAGTTGGTTCTATTGTTTGTCATTTATTGTCAAATACGTACGGTAGTAATTAGCATTAATACGCTTGTGCCAGGGGGTGGGGGATTTTGGTGGTACAGTGCTTCTCCACTCACCTGGAGAGCATTGTCAGACCTGCCCTGCCTTCCGTGTTCTGTTCTCCCACACGTGTCGACAATGTGGTGCTGTCATGTAGTGACTGCCAGCCTTCTCAAGCACAGGGGTTTCTGGGTGATACCTATTTTTTTTTTTTTTTGAGATTTTATTTATTTATTTGTCAGAGGGAGAAGTAGGTAGAGGGAGAAGCAGACTCCCCGCTGAGCAAGGAGCCCAATGAGGGACTCGATCCCAGGACCCTGGGGTCCTGACCTGAGCTGAAGGCAGACACTTAACCAGTTGAGTCACCCAGGTGTCCCTATTTGTGACTAATTTTTAATCTTCACCGCAACCCTGACATTATCCACATTTTTTTTTAAGATTTTATTTATTTATCTGGGGGGGGGTGGTGACAAGCCAGAGGAGAGGCAGAGAGAGAGGGAGAAGCAGACTCCCTATTGAGCAGGGAGCCCGATGCAGGGCTCGATCCCAGGACCCCAGGATCATGACCTGAGCCAAAGGCGACGCTTAACTGACCAAGCCACCCAGGCATCCCCATTATTCCCCTTTTATAGACAGGGGTACTGGAGCCAAAGAGCAGAGTGACTGGTCAAAGGTCAGTGACAGAGTCAAGCCCTCCTCCATTTGTTGAAATTTTTGAAACACAAATTCAAAGGATTTGATTGAAACTGAACAGATGGCATGAGATTGAGTAGAGTCTGTTGAGTTTTCTGAACCTATAAACTCCTAGATAGAATGTTTATTCGCCTAACTGGAAGCATGTATGTCTCTGGTCTCTGGTAGGTTCTGATCGGAACAGACTCCATCACAAACCTACATAAACTGGAGCAGGTGTCCAGCGATGAGGGCATTGGGACCCTGGCAGAGAACCTGCTGGAGGCATTGCGGGAGCACCCTGATGTAAACAAGAAGATCGACGCTGCCCGCAGGGAGACCCGTGCTGAGAAGAAGCGCATGGCCATGGCAATGAGGCAGAAGGCTCTGGGCACCCTGGGCATGACGGTAAAGCCACTGTCCAGGAGTCTCCACGTTCTTGTCTATGCTGTTGAGGAGGAGATAGCTGTGCTTCGGGTCAGAGCTGGGCTGGGGATGGTGGGGGTGAAGGCTGGCGAGGCGGAGGAGGGAACTAGGTGTGCCAGGCACTGTGCCAGGCACTTTACCTTCTGTGATCTTCCTGACAACCCTCAGAGCTGTGACTATGGTCCCGCTACGCAGATGGGACTCAGAGGCTAAATGACTTAACGGATTCATGGAAACAGTAAAAGTAGGGATAATAATGATAACACTTGCTCGTGGAGGATTTACTATTTGCCAGGCACTATGCTTAGGCACCTTGCTCGTAAGATTTTATTTAAGCCCTCATGTGATTCTGTGAGGGTGATATTACTATACTCATTTTCTGGTTGAAGTAATAGAGGCTGAGAAGCAAAGGAAATAGGCCAAGGTGCATGATTAATAAGAGGTGGACAAGAGTTTGAACCCACGTCTGTTGGACGTGATAGTCTGCTCTTATTGCCGCACGTTGGAAGAAGCCATAGTCCTACGAGTGTCTTCTCCAGAGCACAGGCTTGGGTGTCAGCAGTTTAGAACTCCCATGCGAACCGTAAAGTGAATCCTAATGCAACAGCCCTTGGCAGCTGAGACTGGGGAGTGTGCTGGCACAAAGAAAGGGGGCTTTTCTGATGGTGCATGGCAGCCTGCAGGAAGAGAAAGCAGAAGAATCTGGGTCTTTACCCTCATTGGAAGCCACCTAAAGAGGTTTCCTTTCCATGCATCCTCCGTCTAGTGTCTGTGGATGGGCAGCCCTGTTCCCGAGCATCCCCACGCTAGGGTGGGGGGTGGGTGGAACTCACCTTCTGACATACCACTTGGGTTTCCCCTGCAGACAAATGAGAAGGGCCAGGTCGTGACCAAGACAGCGCTCTTGAAGCAGATGGAGGAGCTGATTGAGGAGCCGGGCCTCACGTGCTGCATCTGCAGGGAAGGGTACAAGTTCCAGGTAGAGTGCTTGGCTGGGCCTGACGCGCAGCCTGGCCGCTTGCACCAGTGGTGGCCTTCTGCAGGCCTTCTCCTTAGATGGGCTGGTGTCGAGGGGTGTGTCAGGGCCAGCTGTCCTCTCTAAAGGGAGGGAAGGCAGACTGCTCTGAACATTAGTTTTCGCCACCCCCACCCCCATCACCATCACCACCACCACCATCCTTGACCCCACCACTCACTGGATTCCTTCTGTATACTAGTCCCCGTGCCCAGAGCTTTCTCTAATTTTGTTTCTAAAGCTACAGAACCCCAAATTACGGATGGGAAAACAGGGGTCATGTGGCAGAGCCAGAATTCTAGCCCAGGCTTCTCTGACTCCAGACCTGGGGCTTTTAAAAATACACCATGCTGCTGTTAACCAGGATACCTGGGGGAAGATCAGGACCTCTACCAAACTAGATTTATGACTGAAAGGAGCAGAGCAGCGAGTGACCCGTTTGTTCCCCTGAAGGCCTACAAGGCGTCCTCTTCCCTTCCAGCTTGAATGCCCTGCTTAGCGTCCACACTGCTGAAGGGCCACAAGCCTCGTGAGTCCTACTAGGGCACCGGCTTCTGGGAGCAGCCTGATAAGTGTTGTAAAGCAAGTGACTTACCCGGAAGGCACTTTCTTCTTCCTTTTCAGATAAATAAAGCAGCAAAAAAAGGGTGACAGTGTAGGCTTCCACTTCTGCTTTATTTTGGTTGCTCCTCATGTTCCTCATCTCCCTGGGGCTGTGCCCAGCCAAGTGCTTAATGAAGAGACCGAGGTGCTGATCCACCACCCCCTCTCTGAGTGCATTCCTTCCCGGGAGGGGAGGCCCGCCGGTCCCCTCTCCTCTGCTTCGCCTCTTCCCAAAGCCTGCCTTGAGGTTCACCTCACCTCCTCCTTTTCTGGTGTCTTTGCAGCCCACAAAAGTCCTGGGCATTTATACCTTCACCAAGCGGGTAGCCTTGGAAGAGATGGAGAACAAGCCCCGGAAACAGCAGGGCTACAGCACCGTGTCCCACTTCAACATCGTGCACTATGATTGTCACCTGGCTGCTGTCAGGTAGGCCTGGGCTCCTCCCTCCATAGGCTGCTTCCTCAGGTGCTTCCGTCCAGGCCTGTGTCGCTTCAGAGGAGGGGGCAGCTTAGCTTGCCCAGGACCCTGTACTGGGAGGGGGTAGATGCGGACTGAGGGTTTCGTCTCAGGGGAGTAGGGTGTCTTGCCTTAAACCCAAGAGCCACTTGTGCCATATGACTAGGAAAATCCACTTGGCTTTTGGCCTAAGGCTGGAGAAAGCAGCCTTGCTTCCCTGAAGCAGCGAAGCTGGCATTTACCATACTGTAATAGAGAGGGCTAATTCTCTCTGGAGTCAGGTGCATGGGCTAACGTCTTTCCTTAGTATTAGCAAACCCTTCTCCACCCCCACTCGTCTAGGTGCCCGGTTGCCAAATCAGTTCCAACGGTCACTTGTCCCTGCTCTCGTCCCAATCCAGGCTGGCTCGTGGCCGGGAAGAGTGGGAAAGTGCTGCCCTTCAGAACGCCAACACTAAGTGCAATGGGCTCCTTCCAGTCTGGGGGCCCCACGTCCCTGAATCAGCTTTTGCCACCTGCTTGGCAAGGTGAGTGTTGAGCGGTGTGCAGGGCAGAAAAGGGGGTTGCCAGGAGAAGGGGGGGATATCAGTGATCAGCTCGGTCTGGAGGCCTGTCACTGTCCTTGGGAACCCTGGTCTCTGCGTGCTGTCAAGGAAGCTGCGTCTGGAAGAGGGAGGAATTCGGCTGCGAGAGACCAGCACCCTGAGTGTCTGGTGCATCATGTGGAACTTCTGGTTATTCGCTCCCTCTTCTCCCTTGTTGATCTCAGAGCATAAGACACAGGACCCTGACTGTGTCCTCAAAGTCAACATTTCCCAGATTTCTCTTCTGCAGTGTGTGCCTCTGAGGTTTAAATAACACAAATAGCTCAGTGGCATGGGGAATATCAGGCTCCTTTCAAGCATCCCTCGTCCTCAAATCCAGAGTAGAGTTGATGAGGTCCCCACTCTTGCCGGTGCTTTGGGCAGTGGTTCCCCACCCTGTGTCCTATTAGAAGGCTCAGGGATGGGACACCTGGGTGGCTCAGTCGGTTAAGTGTCTGCCTTTGGCTCAGGTTATGATCCCAGGGTCCTGGGATCGAGTCCTACATCAGGCTCCCTGCTTAGCAGGGAGCCTGCTTCTCCCTCTGCCTGCTGCTCCCCCTGCTTGTGCGCTTCTCCCTCCCTCTTTCTTTCTGACAGATAAATAAATAAAATCTTCAAAAAAAAAGGCGGCTCAGGGATGGAAAGGTACCTGGCAGTAATGATGATGGACAATGTATTGAGATGCTTACATGTGCTGTTACTACACACATTCTCCAGATGAAGAAGTTGAGGCACAGAGAGGTCGAGTAAATTACCTGAGGTCGCACAGTCAGGCAGAGCCCAGACTGATGGTGGCATATATTGATGTAGAAAAATACCTTTCATTTGGCGGTTGAAAAGATTCTTACGGATAGATCACCATGTCAGAATGAATACCTTCCACATTTCTTCTTCCAAGATGTACTTCCAGATTTGGCCACGATACGTTCTATGACATTTGTCCATCAGGAAGTGGGCCCCCTAAAACTGGCAAGTTCACCTCAGAGCTTGGAGAGCATCTCGTTCCATCCCAGCAGAAATGGAAATGTCCCCTGTTCCCATCTTCGTGCAGGCGCCCATGGCCGTCCTCAGCTCGGCCCTTCACTCCTCTGTCTGCCTGTGGGGCCTTTTCCACCATCGGGCCATGCCAGCCGAGGGGGCTCTGCCTTCCAAGCCGGGCTGTCCCCAGGGAACTTGCTTTGCTCACGGCCTTTGTTCTCCTGCTCCCCAGGCACAACACTTACCTCCAGGAATGTACGGGCCAGCGGGAGCCCACGTACCAGCTCAACATCCACGACATCAAGCTGCTCTTCCTGCGCTTCGCCATGGAGCAGTCATTCAGCGCTGACACTGGCGGGGGCGGTCGGGAGAGCAACATCCACCTGATCCCGTACATCATTCACACTGTGCTTTACGTCCTGAACACGTCAGTATCTCAGCCCCGCTGGGCAGCGTCTGGCCGGCCCCCCTGTGCCCCTCTGCCCAACGTGGTCTCAGTTTTCTCATGTCTGCCCGCGTTTGTTCGGGAACATAGGGCTGACCTAAGGTAGCCTTTGCTGAAGCAGGCATGTTCATCTGTGGCTTTTTGGAGTCCCACAGAATAAGGTGATAAAGGTGACTTCCTTTCCAGAACAGTTCCATCCCCCGCCGTGGGCAGCCGAAGGCTGTGTCCTTGGACTCACTCTCAGCCCAGAGGGGAGCAGGAAGTGGTCGAGGCCAGACCACCAAAGGACCTCCTTAGCTTCCCTGCCACATAGCCTCCACTCCTCGCGGGACTTGGTGCTCTTGGATGGGGGAGGCCGTGGGTCAGAGCTGCACACAGTCACCGTCAAGCGCACAAGGTGTAACGGGAGAGGGTTTCACAACCAGGGACTGCGGCAGAACCAGGGACCCTTCTCATAAATGGAGGACTGGACTTGCCATCCCTGTTTCCTTTCTAGTGAACAGTGCTTCTGGCAAGTTGAGGGGCAGGGAGTGTTGAAGATTATCTGAGAAAGTCAGCTGATAGCCATGAGGAGAGAGGGCTTGTATTTTTATCTATTTTAACTGTCCTACATGGAGTAGTCAGTCTGATAACAAAAAGTGTAATTTTAGAGAATTACTTAGGGTAGAGAATAGTATCCATTCATTTCGGCCCAGATTTATAAAAGCAAATTAGGAGATTTAATATACTTACGCTCTTAGTTTGCACAGTTTTGTGCTTTAGGCCCTGTTTTCCCACAAGAGTCTGACACCTGCGTTGGGCAGGGAACCGGCCGGCTGTTGAAAGGCCGTGTGCAGTCTGCCTGAGGCTGCTGCAGGCAGTTGAGGCAGGAGGACAATCTGTGTCTTGTCCTTTCTGGTCTGCTGTCTTCAACAGTGTTGTTTTCCCCTTCCCTCCCATTTCCCGGGGAGATAGGAGGCTGACCTCCAGACCGCAGCCCTCATTGTTAAAAACGTGCACGGGCAGGTCTCTGTCAGTGTGTGACATCATCTGCTAAGCTGTGGAGACCGTCAGAAGAAACCCGCACATCATTGACAGCACCAATGTTCCCACTGTCCAGACCGCTGCAGCCCTGAGCGGTGCTAATTACCAGTGTTTGTGGGCCTCTGACAGCGCTTGGCTTTGTGGAGACCTGTCTCTTGGCAGCTGTGAGGCGGAGCGGTTTGTTCCACTCCAGGGGAAACGCAGCCGTGCAGAGGCAGCAGAAGGGAGCCAGCGACTCCGGGTGGCCCTGGATTTCCCAGGTGCCCGGTACTAGTAACTCCTGCTCGAGTCCCTTGGTCAGGGTGGGAGTCCGCCCTGCCGTGGCTCTCGGTCAGTTAGAAGCCGACCTGGAAGCTTCATGGGGAGGCACTGTTGCCCAGCCACTGGCCGCTCCCTTACTTAGCTGGTCGCTCCACTGTGGTGTGAGTGTGGTCACAGCAGGGCCTGGGTGGCACATTTGGTCCACGGGCAGGTAGGTCGCACTGAAGTGGAGCAGAGTTGGGCATGTGCTGCAGTGGTAGAGCACTTCTGACTCCCCGTTCTGGAAAGTCAAGTTGGGAAGGTCCCATTTGTGCCATCCGTGTCTGTTCTTCAGGAGCGGAAGGAAGCAGGGTGTCCTCACACCATCCCCTCCCACGGTCCACTCTCTGCCAGTGCTGTCTACAGGCCTGGGGGCTCCATCCCCGTGGCTACTGGGGTCCTGTTTTCTTCTCCTCCCACAGGATGAGGATAGGGCATCAAGTGCCCTTGTTGTGAGAGCACCATTCAGGCTATAGGGTCAGGAGTATGTGATCAGGAAGGTCTCCAGTGGCCACTTGCTGAAGCTGGTGGCCAGGGGTTGGGGGGCGGGGGGCGTTCATGGGGACTGAGAATGAGGAGGCCCAGCTCAGCATCCAGGCTGCTGGGGTTCGAAGCTCAGTTCTTCTACTCCCCAGTACGTGACTTTGGGCAAATTCGTCTTCTCTGTTGTTTCCCCTTCTGTGGAATCGGGGTAGTACCTCTGTCCTAGGGCCGATGTCAGGGTTAGGTGAGATGATCCAGTTCATGCTCCCAGAGTGGTGCCTGGTAGTGAGGCTCATGATCACGTCCTCACGCTTCAGGCAAGAGGGAGAACAGGGAGCCGTGCTTGCCCAGAAGTAGCTGTTGTAATGGAGGAGGGGACGCAGACACATAGGGAAACACAGAAACGGAGCGCCCAGAGAGGGGACCGCTGTGGACGTAGCACAGACAACCTAGCTATGAGGACTGCGTGGGCCAAGCGAGAACACGGGCTGGCTCACAGAGTCAGAATCTGGGCTCACTTGGGCTCCCTCACTTACGGACCTGCTGGCTTTGGGAAGGTCACTGCACTTCTCTAGGCGTCTGCTATCATGGTAAAAAGGTGCCAGCTGTCACCTTCCAGAGTCGTTAGGACACTCTGATGGTGGAGTATTTGTGAGTGTGCCCGCCATATGCAGGCGGCTCAAGAGCCAGCAAGTTGTCAGAGCTGAATGGGGGGTGGGGTGGGGGCAAGGAAAATGCCACCAAGAAGGGCTTAGAAGGGAAGCTGCAGCCCTCGGGGAGGGGGTGGAAGGGGTAGTCAAGAGTGGGTGGCCGTGCTCCATGATCTAAGCATTCCAGAAGCTTAAAAGAAGATGAGAAATTGACCAAATCTCCTTCTCTCTTGCTGCTGGTGCCTTCTACCCTGGTTTCATCATGACCCTTTTGTTCCAGAACCCGAGCAACTTCCCGAGAAGAGAAGAACCTCCAGGGCTTTCTGGAGCAGCCCAAGGAGAAGTGGGTGGAGAGTGCCTTTGAAGTGGATGGGCCCCACTATTTCACAGTCCTGGCCCTCCACATCCTGCCCCCCGAGAAGTGGAGAGCCACACGTGTGGAAATCCTGCGGAGGCTGCTGGTGACCTCTCAGGCCCGGGCAGTGGCTCCAGGGGGGGCCACCAGGTCAGTCTCTGCCTTGGCTCAGTCTTCCAGGCTGCCTGGTGTCTGCTTTGTGTATTCCCCATGTGTGCTAAGGGAGGGCCTGCTTGCTCAACTCAGTCCCTTCTGCCCTTTCTCATCTCAAGTCTGCCCTGCTGAGAGGCTGGGCCCAGTGGCTGGCAGGTGCCTGGCTACCTCTGGGTCTCGTGTTAAGCCACTGGAAAGGTGGAGCCAGGCTTCAGTGTGTGGAAGATTTCAGAGAAGCAGCCAGCCAGGCACAGGGCAAGACTACTGATGAGAAGAATTAGGGCCAGGAGGGAGCTAGGGTAGGTAACTGGCTTTTCCCAGTCCTGCTGGGCTGGCCATTAACTGGGAAGGCTTCCGCATGGCTGCACTGGGGATTTTCTCTTCTGATCACGAAAAGCTCATTATCTCTCTCCTTGCTCACATTCCTATCCCGTCTGCCCCATGTTCCATGAGCCTTTCTTCTGTTCATGTGGACATGTCCCAAAGAAGGAACGACATTTCAGGAAGGAAGTGTCTTTGTTTTCATGACCTTGTGCTGTGATTTGGGTCAGATGGGCGGCATCTTGAGAGAAACAACTATAAACAACAAGAAGCCCTTTGAGATGACTGCGGATTTCCACACATTGCATGGACTCCATGGGCATGACTCTAGGCTTGTGGTGGCCCTGCACAGTCTCTGCGTGTCCTGGGCTCCAGAGTAGGCTGTAGGTTTTTCAGCTTGCTTCTGCCGCTTCCCTGGAGTGGAAGATCTGTGCTCGTCTGTCTGCCTTTGCTCGGATCTGAGGGAACATTTCCACATTTGCAGGCCAACAAGGGAGCGGAGGAGGAGGTTACCAGCCCCTGACAATGACAGACCAAGGGGGCACAGACCAGGGGGGAAGAGCCTTGTGCCTGGATTGGCACACCTGGTACTTTCGCGTCCACCAGCTCTGATTTAGCCCTCTTTGCTGGTCCCAGGCACCTCCCACCCTCAGAGAGACCAGGTCAGGGCTCTGCTGTTGAGTCCAACCAGTACCAGCTGCTTTGTGTCGAGGAGGAGGGGGCGAGTCTTGTCAGCTTCCTGCCTCACCCCTGCCCCAATTCCAGACCTATTCCCTTCCAGTGTTTCCCAGAGTTCAAAGCATTCATGCTGAACTAGCTGCTAGAAATCAAAAGTTAGACCTGGAAGATACCAGGTTGTTGATAAGGCAGGCTCAGCCCGTCTCCGTGGCACAGAAAGTGGCTGTTTGCGGGGCG
The DNA here is from genome assembly GCF_011800145.1 of Mirounga leonina. Classification (NCBI taxonomy): domain Eukaryota; kingdom Metazoa; phylum Chordata; class Mammalia; order Carnivora; family Phocidae; genus Mirounga; species Mirounga leonina. Next base: position 80,501,584 of record NW_023270447.1, read on the forward strand.
CTGGCTCTCAGTGGCAGGCGTGAAATCTGAAGGCACGGGAGCTCTTCTGCTTTCAGCAGGGAGACCAGAACACGGCACAGTCCCAGGTGGTTCAGGAGAAGCCCGTGGGGCCACAGCTGATGCAGGAACACCGTGTGGGCTTCGCTCCCAGCTGCTGTTTTCTCTGTGGCGGTTTAGTCACCTCTGCTAATTAGCCTGAAATAATTAAGTTGGGCAGGTCATTCACGATTCCTGCTTACCACAGCACAGCAGCCACCAAACCTGGTGTGGGGTGGAGGCCCGAGCGGGGAAGGAGCCGGGTGTGAGCCCCGTATTTGGGACACCCTCCAAGGAGAGACTGTGCTGGAGGGATGCTCAGAGGGTGTCATCCTGGAGGTTGGGTGGTGTCCCTGGCAGGAGACTTTGTCCCGAGTCCATGATGGGGTGGGAGGCAGTAGCCGATAACAAAATCTAGGGATTTGCACAGGAGAATCTGACCTTTTGCATCTCTTAACTGAAGAAGAGTTTCTCTGCCAGGAACTTGCCAGTAGTTAGGACTGGGACTTTCTAGGCTTCCATCAGAGCCTTATCTGGCGTCTTGTGTGCCTCCCTTACCCCCAGGCCTGCCTAAGGCTGCAGAGTCTCCACGCAGGGCCATGGAGAGAGTGGGTGCTTTGGAGGACATTGGGGTGCAGGGAGGGAATAGGAAGAGTATTGTAGCAAACAGAATTGTCTCACTTCGTTATTGTTTTACTTTACTTTTGTTTAATGAATTTATATTTATTGGATATAGGGGTAGATGGCCCATCCTCTGCTCAGCAGTCCCTTTGCTTGAGGTCCATACAGGATAGTCTTGGCTTCTGTGGTAAATAACCTCTCTGCCTGTCTCACTTTGCTGATTCTTACATATATACACTTTAATACTAAATTTTAGTCCCTTTAGTTATGGGCTTTGTTCCAGCGTGTGGTAAGATACAGGATTTCCATGACAAGGTTTCATCTAGCCTTTACTTACTGCAGATGTGAGGGCAGTGTGCAAATAAAACCTCCTGTAGATCTTGGGTGGTAGAAGCCGAATCCTAGGACGGATCTTTCACTGCCAGTGCAGAGGGGGGTCTGGGCTGTCTATTTCACAGTGGCTTTACCACCGTGATTTAGGGTCATCGCTCCTCACACCAGCAGTGTCTGCCAAGAGGGGACGGTGTCACAGGCTGCCCCCAGCTTTCTGAGGGTCTGCTGGCCTCTCATCCTGCACTGAATTACTGGGTTAAGTGGAGATGGTCCTGGACAGAGGCAGAGGGGTGTGGTGGCAGCTCTAGGATTACCCAGGATTTAGGAGGTGTCGGTTGCACCCTCCATCCTAGATATTACTCTTGCTCAGCACCAGTTTCCCCCCCACAGCTCGCTGTCTTTCTCACACAGCCCGTGGTTGCCAAATTCCTGTGTTTGGCTGGCTTGGATCTGCTGACTGTTTGTGAAAATTCTCCTGGGGGGAATGTCCGGACTGAGGGAGAACCTTGTTTCCTGCTTCGTTTATGAGGTCCCAGCGAGTCCAAGGGCTTGTGTGGGGGCTGAACACAGGGACACATGGGACTCCTTGGTGTGTCCTCAAGGTAGTGGTCTTGGGTTGCCACGTGCACCTTATGTCCACCCGGCTTTGATTCACCTGTACGAAGGATGAGTATTTCATGGATCATTGTCCAGGCTTCAGAGGTTCTTGCCCACAGCTGCTTTTTTCTGACAAGATAGGCAGGTGGAGGGAATGGAGTGGCGCACAGATTAATGTGATTCTGGCCTTGCTACCGTCCTGCTCTGCTCTGTCCTTGTGCTTATCAGTCCAGGGTCTTCATGGGCATGCAATCGGATTTTCTTTTCCAGGCTGACAGACAAGGCAGTGAAGGACTATTCTGCCTACCGCTCTTCCCTTCTCTTTTGGGCCCTCGTTGATCTCATTTACAACATGTTTAAGGTAGGGAAGCCACTGGAAGTTCGGCTGGTTTCTGCAAGCGTGTGAAAGTTCTGTGCTCCTGGAGCTGAGCCTGCTCCGCGGCCGCTCACCGCGAACGAACCACCTCCCGTGGAAGGGATCTGCATGCCGGCTTACAGCCTTCCATGTGTGGTGTACGACTAGCCAAGGCCGCTCCTCTCACCCGGTCTCAGGCCTGCTGCAGGCCCACCTCCCTCTGAGGCCCCCCTTGTTGGCTCTTGTCCCCTCTGTCTGGGTTCCTGCATTGCCTCGTGTGAGTGTGACTCACGCCAGCCCGGCTCACAGGGACACTGCCCTCTGCCTTGAGAGAACCCTGGGGTGTGGGGGTGGTTCCTTTTATGGTCTGAGTGGGACCGCTCAGCTGAAGCATGGTGAGAGTGTGCCTTTCCTGGGGAAATGCCGATGTGACCTGTGCAGGAAGGAAGAGTGGTCTCTTGTAGCTTGGAAGTCACGTCACACGGTGCATCATAAAGAGGCTGCCGGAGGAATGACACGAGACTCTGTTGTTCCTAGAAGCAAAACACGTCCTCCAGGGAAACTTTAATGTGGGGGGAGGGAAGAGGGCTGCTTTTTGGCATTGACAAGCCTGACTGACTTGAGGCATTAAGTAATCCAGCCCCGGGCCTGTCTCCTGTTGGTTCTTGTAGAAGGTGCCTACCAGTAACACGGAGGGAGGCTGGTCCTGCTCTCTAGCGGAATACATCCGCCACAATGACATGCCCATCTACGAAGCTGCTGACAAAGCCCTGAAGACCTTCCAGGAGGAGTTCATGCCAGTGGAGACCTTCTCGGAGTTCGTCGATGCGGCTGGTCAGTGTCAGGGTTTTATCTCTCAAAGATCTTCTCCAGAGGAACCCATGTGATCTTAGTGGGGCCGGTCTTAGCTTTCATCTTCACAGCAGCAGACACACGAGCAAGGTCTGGGAGAGTGATGTAAACAGCAGGCCCCTGGTAGTAAGCACAGCAGCTGGGACATGCGGGGACTTCCTGCATCCCAGGCCCTGTGCTGCTCACATGTTTGAGGCGGGTACTCTGGTTACCCCCGCTTCACAGATGGGGTAACCGAGGCTGTGGAGATTAGGTGTTTCCTGTGGGGGCATACCTGAGAAATGGGTAGAGCCTCTTTTAAATTCCTGACTTTTTATGATAGTTCAGAGAATTCACGTGGAGCTGACCTGCCTTCTTTCTGCCTCTTGGGGACTGAGACTTTTTTTTTTTAGATTTTATTTATTTATTTATTAGCGAGCGAGAGAGAAACAGCATGAGAGAGGAGAGGGTCAGAGGGAGAAGCAGGCTTCCCGCTGAGCCGGGAGCCTGATGTGGGACTCGATCCCAGGACCCTGGGATCATGACCTGAGCTGAAGGCAGTCGCTTAACCAACTGAGCCACCCAGGCGCCTGGGGACTGAGACTTTTTATGTCACAGCTACCCTGGGGAAATGGGGAAGAGTTCAACTCTGATTCTAAAAATAAGTGGTAAATATGAAAACAGAGCAAAGAGCATCTTGAACACCCTTGGACAGTCCCTCATCCCACAGCTGGTGAGAAGGAAGTTCCTAGTTCTCTCCCGGCGACAGATGCTGTGTACAACAAATTGGTCATCCTCCTTGCAAACATGTTAGAGTTTGCTCACATCTCATCAGCAAGCCCCGCTGACAGCTGGGGAGGTGGTTGGGAAAATGCACGCAGGTTACAAACGTGAGGGCCCTGTCAGGCTGCGGGTGCTGGTGCATCAGAGCCTGGTCGCTGCCGGCCTGGGGGGTGGGCGTGGGGCGGTGCCAGAGCCAAGGCCGAGCGGATGGGACCTGCCCCGCTCCTGCTTTTTGTGAAGGGTGGAGAAGCCAGGAAAAATTCTCCTCAGATCCTGCTGTCAAGAATAAGCCTCCACTGGCATTTTCCCATCTGCTGTCTCCTGGGAACCCTACTCTCAGAGGTCTGGAGCCATGCTCCTTGGGAATTCCGCTTTCCTCCCAGCTCAGCGCCACCTGACGGAGTGTTCCCCACGTGCGCTGGGACTTCCAGGTTGGCTGTGCTTTCAGGTGGCCTTGGTGGAAGCTGAGCAGGTCATGGGCCTGTGTTGGCTCTGCTCAGCTCAGTGTCTTAACTGTTAGCCTTGACGCCTCTCCCCAGGAATGGTCCCTGCCTAAGAGCAGGTGGCCCGTGTACGTATGTCCTCGGTGCCGCGCTCTGCCTGTCACCAGGGCTCTGGGGGTGTCTGAACCTGGGCTGTGAGTGGGAACGGAAGAGTCTGAGTAAGAGAGGAAGAGGTGTCAGGGGAGGAAGGTGTCCATCTCGGTTTGGGGCTTCCCGGCCGCCCTGCAGCTGGTGGCAGCGCCCCCGGCCTGAAGCCGGGGAGAGCGGGAGCCTGACGGGCGGGGAGCCTCTGTGGCTTCACTCCGGGGTCCGGTTTTTACAACATGATTTTATTACTTTGTTTAAACTGGTAGAAAATTTCAGAGCATCAGACACACCCTACTGAAGTGCAAGGGCAAAAACACCTTCCAAAGCCAGCATGGGTGATGGGCGCAGCCTTCCCCCCCACTGGCGCGGATGCTGGGGGAGGACTCAGAGCGGATGGCACCAGGCCTCGGGCTTAACCACTCACGGCTGTGAGGTGGGAGCGCCCTGCTTGGTGAGGGAGGGGCGGGGACCACAGCGGCCACTGAGCTCCTTCCGTGCACTGGCCTCATTTAATCCCCACAGTGATCGAACCAGGACATGTTCCTGTCCCCATTCGATAGTTGTGGAAGCAGAGTCCTGAGCTTTGACAGCTCACTCAACGCCCTGGGACTAGTGGTTGGAATGAAGTCCAGCTGAGCCCGGGGACCTAGTACCCTGCTCTCTTCCTTCCAGCCCTTGGGGCCATTGGTATTAGCTTTTCCTTGGCCCTGGCTCCTCCAAGAATAGGCTGAATGCCGTGGACTCCCCCTCAGGAGACCCCTCCACTTCGCACTCAGTGTCAGCAGACTGGAGGCCCCCCCTTGTGGTGGTCCATGGACCTGGGTTAGGACCTCTGCCCCAGGCGGCCGAAGGGTCGGCCTCTGCCATGTTAACGCCTTTAAACACACAGTAGCGCCCAGTTCTGGAATGCAGCTAAGTCCTCTGACAGAACGAGAGTGCTTGCTCGGTGACTGTCGCCCCAGGGGGTGGCCGTGTCGGAGCTTGTCGGGGCATACCGTGTTCTCTGCGCAGATGGGGCAGCCGTGACTCTGGGGCTGGGGGCTGTGCATGCCCGTGCCTAAGGACCTCTGCCCGCCCCTGTTTTCTAGGCCTGTTGTCAGAAGTCACCGATCCCGAGAGCTTCCTGAAGGACCTGTTGAACTCAGTCCCCTGAACAGCACATGGAAGCTGCCGTTGGCAGAGACCGAAGCTAGCTTGCCTTCCATCCTCCGTGTTCTTCCCTCCTGTGCATTGACTCCCTCCACACGGGACGCTGTGGCATCACTCTTCCCTCCCCCCTCATGTCTTCTTGGAGTGGCTTGGGGTTTTTAGGCTTCCTGTTTTATCTTGTGTGTGTGGTGCACTAGCTATGAAGTTGTCTGTAACCCAAGCCACGGAAGGACCTGTACATACCTAGGAGCCACGAGCTATCCTGGCCGACTCGACAGTGTGCACATCTTGAGAAATAAACGAATGACTGAGTACACATTGAAAGAGAAGGTGTTGCCTGCTGCTTAAACCCACCCTCGGTGCCCCTGGCCAGACGCTGTCCTTGGCCGTCCTTGGCCGCGCGGCCCTTTCTGGCGCGAGCACAGGAAGACTCACGTATCCGAGTCGCCGTTCTTGTCGGTACCAGATGGAGCCTGTCTGCTCTCGGCCGGCAAGCTGGGGCAACGCGTTTGAGGAGCTTGAGCTTTCCTAAAACAGACCGCTTGGCCTCTTAGTTTTTTGGCCTTAAGAGCTGGAACCCAGGGGCGCCTGGGTGGCTCAGATGGTTAAGCGTCTGCCTTCGGCTCAGGTCATGATGATCCCAGCATCCTGGGATCGAGCCCCGCATCGGGATCCCTGCTCAGCGGGAAGCCTGCTTCTCTCTCTCCCTCTGCCTTTCTTCCTGCTCATGCTCTCTCCCTCTCTCTCTCTCTTTCTCTCTGTATTTCTGTGTCTCAAATGAATTAAAAAAAAAAATTATTAAAAAAAAAAAGAGCTGGCACCCAGAGACTCGCAGAGCCGATGACTGCAGTCCCCGGCCAGTCCCCGGCTGGAGGCAGGCGCGGCAGAGTGAGGGTGCCTGGCGTTCCTGCTCGCTGTGTGTCAGACAGCCTCTGGCGACTTTGCTTCAGGGTCGCTGTGTTAGGAGAGGGCCCGGGGCCATCTGAGCCCCGGAATAGCGAGTAGCTGCCCTTTCCTGAGCCGCCCTCTGCCGGGCTCCAGAGAGCGAGAGAATGTGTGTGCGTGTTCCTGTGTGTGCGTGCGTGCGCGCTTCCAGTCTTCCCAGCAGCCGTGCAGGAAAGGGCCTGGGATCAGGCGTCGCCGGCGGGTCTATGCCCCGCACCACGGTGGCAGCTGCCTCTGGGGGCCTTGCGGGCCCCTTTCCCGTGCTCGTGGGCGGTGGCCCTGTGGCTAGCGAGGCAGCAAGACCCGCAAGGGCCTCTCCCCAGATTGTAGGGCAAGGCTGCACCAGACGTGGCCTCACGGGGAGGAGGAGCTTGCTCGTGGCCCTCTTTTGTTCCCTGCGCGCCGCTCTGCCAGTTGCTTCTCCGAAGACGCCACCTCTTTCTCGATGCCCAGCTTGTGTGGCTCATTCCTTAGGCCAGACTGTCCGGGACGGGAGGTCCCTCTGGGCCCCTTTAGAAGACCTGCATGTTCAGGAGGCCTCGGTGTCCCTCCCTCAGAGCCCCTGACTGGATGGCCACAGGCAGGCGGAAGTGTCCTGCTTGGGCCTTGGCCAGAGAGACAAAGGCGATTGGTGGCAAGAGCCCAGCTGGTGCCCCGGCAGGCGAGAGCGTATGTGCCCGAGTGCACAAGTGCACATCAGTGTTGGGGCTGGGCGAGGGGCTTTCTGGGGCACCGACGGACTCTGGGGAGGGGCTCTCCCTCCTTTGCTCAGATGCCGGCTCCACCACCTCGCGTGTCTCCACAGCCTCACGCGTAAGATGGGACCGTTGGCAACTGCGGGGGTCCGTGGGCTTCTCTGTTGCCATGTAGTAAGGAAATGGCTGTTCTTACTAATGAATTCATTTTCAGTCTATGTGATTTTGCCTTTTTCTTTAGCAAAGCTCCGGGTCTCAGCTGAGGTCCAAGTGTGTCTAGTGGAGGAGGATGAAGGACCTTGGTCTCAGGGACACAGGCTTCTCACACTGACCGCCGCAAGCTCACGCCTGCTCTCGCCCCTCACCTCCCACTGGCTGGTGGTCTCTGAGGGCCCGTTCCAGGTACACGCTCGTGTGCAGGATTGCTGTTCCGTAACATCCCAGCAGGGAGAGACTGGAATGGCTTCATCGGGGACAGCAAAGCCAGAAGGGAGAGTGGGGGAAGGGGCCTGCGTAGACAGTCGGGTGACCCCTGCTTACCAGGTGTCGGGCCTGCTGTTTCGGCATCGTTGAGGCTGAGCCACCTTCAGTGACACCTCAGGGCATCGTGAGTGTTGACAGGGCGCCTGCAGAAGCTTATCCACAGCCTGTTCCTTTGGCCTGCAGAGCTGGAGTTGCCAAAGCTCCTTGCAAGGTGTTGGTTTATTTTTCTCTGCCCTTCATTTTTGTATTTCTTGCAGAGGCCTCGGGGAATTCTGGCTCCAGCCCAAACGCCTCAGCCTCTTGCTTTCACCGCCACAGCTTTCCCGGTGTCTGCCTGGGCCACTTCGCGGTGACTGCCGCAGTCCCAGATGGGCTGCTGGCGTGGGGGCTGCACAGGCCTGCGACAGTCCCTGGGTGGCGCCTTCAGCAGAGCTCAGGCGGGAGCGTAAGCTGGTCCAGGGAGAGCACTCTGCCTCCCTGAGCCCTTGTCTCCTGACCTTAGTGTCGAGGGATCCCAGGCAGAAAGCCACTTTGTCCCTTCCTGCCCCGAGCTGTCTTTTGGGCTTTTTGCTTCTTGGGCCCCGTCTTCCTCAGCAGGCAACCCTGGTCGGGGGATTCAGACGGTTCCGGACTGGCAGTGCGGGGTCATGGCTGCGGTGGTCAGCCCCTCATCTGTGTTCAGCAACAAAGCTGGAGAAGGGAAGTCGGCATGTCCCTCCTGAAATGGCTAAATTAGCTTTGGCATCCTCAGTCTGTCGCGTCTCTCCTGGCGGCGGGCTTTCCGAGTTCAGTTATGGGCTATGTGGGAGGCTGGGTGGCCCCTTCTTCCCGAGGCCCCCTCCTCTGCCCCCAGTTATGTTTGCTGAGAACCAGGGCCTGGGCCAGGTCCTTTGCACGTAGTTCCCACATGGACCCTGCAGGTTACGTGTTAACCCACCTTGCACTTGAGGTGACCGCCCCCAGAGGGAGTGTCTTGCCTGCCGGGCCTCAGGAGCCGCGGGTGGGACTCCAGAGATGTCTCTACTCCCTTACTTAACTTGTGCACCCGAGTCTTTATGTCCACTTGGCACCAGGCATGTGCTGAGGGCGTGACGGTGTGTCGTCTCTGTCCTCATAGAGCCCAGGTTCCCGTGAGGGGTGCTAGGTAGGAGCGGGTGAAGGTGAACGGGCGGGTGGCGGTGCGGGGCTGTGGCCACCACGCAGGGCGATCGTGGGGTGACTGGGTCAGCGTGCTCCCCCCTCTAGCCCACCCACGCCATGTCCTCACGCCCACTTGTAACGGGCCAACCCCAGCAGGGCACTGGGTCTGTCTGGCTCCCGGAAGTCCCTGCTGCGTTGGCCAGGTGGGCCCTTTTGGGGACCACGGACCAGCCTGATAGGGATATTCACTCTGCTTTCTGGTTTCAAAATACAGTGTTCTCTGTCACCCCCCGGCCACCTGTCACCACAGCTGCACCCTTGACTCAGGAGCCTCCTCACAGCTCTCCCTGCTTCCCCTCCGCCCTGTGCAGTCCGCTTAGTTCAGGCCGACGCTGCCTTACTCAGACTCCGGTTCGCCCGTTCACCTCTACGGCAGAGCCTCGGCTCTGCCCCCCAGCCTGCCCTCCTGCCGCCCCCCTGCCGCCACTCCACACCCTTGCCCCTGCTGTGCGCTTGCTGTCCCTCACCATCCCAGCAGCACTGAGAGGACCGCAGATGGGGGACGAGGCCAGGACCGACTCCTCCAGCTTCTCTAGGCCACTTCGACCCTCTTTCTGCCTCAAGACTGGTCTGTCAAGGCTCAGATGCAGCGGAGGGAGCAGAGCGGCCTCTGGACAAGAAAGAGGATGAAGACCAGCCTTGCCCAAGTGCCCGTGAGAACCGGGTGCTTCGCCTGTAGCACCTCCGTCGAGCCTTCGCCAAAGAGAGCGTTGCTGGCATGGAGAGAGCTGGGGGTGCTAATGCTGGGGGGCGGCTCTGAGGAGGATGAGGGTGTAGAGGGAGGCTCGGGGGGTGGGACCTGGCTTGCTCCCTCCTGTCCCCAAGGCCGGGGGGAAACCCTCAGGGGTCTTTGCCGGCACGGGCAGCTAGAAAGAGAGCCTTTCCCAAGACCGAAGCAGTCTGTCACGCGACCTCGGTGGTCGTCGTGCTGTTCTCCTCTCTCCGTCCGTTGTGGGCCGTGTGGTGTCGTGGGGAAGCGCCGGGGCTCGGAGAGGGCCCAGCTCTGCTGTGCGCCGGGTAGCGTCCTCTCGGAGAGTGAGCGGCAAGTCAAGTGGTGCTGTGGAAGGTCCTAGAACTGAGCACGGCCCAGGCACAGGTCCCCTTAGCTGATCGTCAGGGGATCGCAGACGGCCGAGATCAGGGGCCCTTGGGAGGCTGCCTGCCTCGTGTCTCGGCTGCCAGGGCGGATGCTGAGCCCGGGCACGCATGCACGCGTGGGCACGTGCCTGCCAGCCCCACAGCTGCACCAGAGCCCGTTGCTTTGGTGACTCCTGTTTGCTTCTGCTGCTCTGCAGTCCCTGCCCCGGGCGCTGCTCCCTTTCCTGCCTGGCCTTGTCTGTTGCCGGATCTTGGAGCCTCATGGGCTGCCAGCTCGCCCACTTTGGCCTCCCTGAAGCCTAGAGCGGCTGGGCAAGGCCTGGCCAGGTGCGGGGCACAGGGGCGCAGCAGTGAGGGGAGGCGCCTGCCCTCTGCATTGCCTCCCCACCCCGAGGACCCCTGGGCTGTGCCCGGCCGCCGTCGGTCAGGGCTGGCATCCTCCTACCTCTCACCTGTGCCCCTTTGCCAGCTTCGGGGGCACAGAGTGGAAGAGGAGCTTGCCTGAGGCCCACATCCCAGGCCAACAGGGTGTGGGGCATTTAGGCTCAGGGACTACTCCTGGCCTGTCACCCCGAGTGCCTGAAGAATGGTTTCCACATATTGGCTGACAACAAGAAAGAGGTACTGGTGATGGGCTCGGAGGAGGGGGCATTCTCTTTGGGAAGAGAAAGTGGCCAGTGGGGTGCAGAGCCCATGAATTTCAGCATCTGGAACGGGCCCCATGCTTCTGCCTGAGGTCAGGTAGGGGGTTGGCCTGGCCCCTCGGGAGCAGGAGAGATGAGTGCCTGGAACATACCAAGCAAGAAAACAGCTGGGCGAGGCCAGGGGGCTGGGACAGGACCAAAGTTAGCCTGGGGTGACCAGCTCACAGAGCAATCAGCCAGTGGGCCCAGAACTCCCATCCCAGGGCCCGGCACTGTGGGTGTGGGCAGGATTCAAGGAGATGGGACTCGAGGGTCTCACTGGTTGCTCTTTGGACTCTGTCCTTCAGGTCCCTCTACCACCTTTGCCCAGTGTCCTTGTCACCCCATCTGCCTCAACTGTCCCCTAGCCTGCTCGGTCTTCACAGGAGGCCTCCCTATCAGGCTGTTCACAAATTTAGATATTTGGGGACCCCATCATACTCATATTTTCTGGGCATCTGCTCCGGGCTAAGCACTGTGTTAGACATGATCTTGACCTCGGTTACTATTGTTCTTCCTGTTTCACTCAGGTGAATTCACTTGCCCAAGGCTGCACGGCCCCTAAGGGGGATGCTGCCGCCGTCCAGCCAGCCGGAGCCCTGCTCATTCACCTGGTCCTGCTCCCCATCTGGTCTGGCCATGGATCTGGTCAGATCCGCCCAGCTCCCCACACAAGGCACAGCTCTGGGAGCCAGGGCCCAGCCAAGTGCCCACAGGCAGATGGGGCGGCCGTGTGCTAGGAACCATGCCGAGGGCGGGACAGACGGGATGCAAGGCCCTGGGAACACGCTCCTGGCTGGGATGACAGGGCAGATCTGTGGGCCCCGTTGGCCCTAATGCCAGGGCAAACAGGGCCATGAGGAGGTAGCTTTTGTTTGGTGGGGTCTGAGTGCCGGGCCTGGGAACTGAGAGCGGCCGGTAGCCCGGTCCCCAGTCACATGGCTGCCCTCAGCCCCGGCCTCTCCGTGGGGCAGGAATCTGCACGTTCCTGGGGACGAGGTCACAGCCCCGTGGAACATGACTGCATGCAGCAGGACAAAGACGCTTTGTTTCCTCTCCGGGATCCGGAAGTTGTGGCCAGTGGGCTGATTCTTTTCACGGCACAGGACACCAATCCTTCCCTCCTTCCCTGCTCCCAGTAGCCAGAGGGGCTCCGGCTTCCTTGAGAGCGAACTTATGGGCGGGGGACCCAGGCCACAGGGACCGGGCCCACGAGCCTTCCCTTTTCCCTTCCTCTGCTTTTCCCTGCCTGCTGTGTGCGGGGCTGCGCTCAGCACCCGACGCTCTCGTCTATTATGGGCGCACTCATGGAGGTGGGCTTTAGTAGCTCTGATAAAATGAGGGAATAGAGGATGTGGGGTGGGGGTGTGCCTCACCAGAGTGGGCGCTCTGATAAGGATTGCGGGAGGAAATGCTGGGTGCCAAGCCAAATTTCAATTTCAGATCAACAACGAAAAAACTCTTAGTATGAGTATCTCCTAACTAGTGTGTAGGACTATTTTTTTTTTTAAAATATAAGTATATCCCATGCAACAGTTGGGACATTCTTATACTAAAATAATTAGTCCTTCTCTATCTGAAATTCACATTTAACTGCACGGCCAGCATTTATATTTGCTAAGCCTGGAAGCTCTAGCTCAAGTGGTTGTCGAACACCCAAATTTAAGCAAACCCAGGCCCTGATTTTGAGGGAGCCCCACAGAAGTGGGAGAGACAAGTCCCAGATGCAAATCCCGATCACTGTGGGCTTGAGGGAGCAGCAGGTGCCCCGACCTGGAAGCTGGGGAGAGCCTGGTGTGTTTGGAGAGCTGCCAGATCGACAGGCGTGGAGTGTAGGGGAGGGGGCACCAGGGCTGGTGAAGAGGTTCTTCCTGAAGTGTGGTGAGCAGGGCAGGCAGGGGCGAGAAGCCTGAGCTCTGGCCTTTCTTCACCAGACTCTGCAGAGACCCCATGGGCTGGCCCCACATCCCTCCCCAGCACACCCACCCTTCTCCGTCCCACCAAAGCTGCTCAGCTCTGGGGTCATGTTCGAGTTCAACTGGCCGTGCAGACTTAGACCAAGCCCTTCTCCTCTCTGGGCCTCAGTTTCTTCCTGTGTAAGATGAACGTGCCTCATCTGGTTAACCAAGAAGGTGCTTGCACAGTACCTGGCAGAGGGGAGGCTCTGGAAACGTGAGTTGTTGGGGTTGTGAATGACTCACCCCCCAGGAGGGGCTTCTGCAGACGTGGTTTGGGTTCCCTTGAAGGAAAATAGCAGCGGCCATCAGGGCCAAGAGCAATTTGGAGGGAGTGAGTCTCCTATCATCGGAGGCATCCGACGGCTGCTGTGTGTCAGGCATGCCTCATGGGGGATGATGATGTTGAAGGTCATTTCCAATTCTAACGGCTGGGCAGCAGGTGAGGAGTTCAAGGGCTTTGGAGTCAGACGGCGCTGGGTTCCAATTCTGCCTCCTGTACGCTGTGTGACCTTGGCTAACTGCCGGCCTCACCCTGCAGCCCTCAAGTTACGGCCCCCGAGAAGGCGATCAGCAGTGCTGCCTCCCAGGATAAAGGTGACCGTGTTTGCCAAGTGCCCAGCACAGAGCAGGTGCCAACGAGTTGTGGGTTCTAAGGAGCGTCTCCCTAATGTGGGAACGGAGGCTTTGGAGGAGCCTTTCATGGGGCCCTGCCGTGAGCCACCCATCCCCTCCCCAGTTACTCTGGCTGTCCCCCAGCGTGTGGGGCGAGGCTGTGGTGACGGTCGCCCAAGTGTTCTCAGAGTCCAGAGGGGACCAGGGGGAGGTAGCAGGTCCAAGGAGAGAGCCCGCCAACCCCCGGGGTCTCCCCAGCACCCTCGGGAGGATTGTAGGGCCGAGTCTGGGCTCTGTGCTTTGGGGCAGCTGTGAACCTGACGGGCAGGTTGGGCGCCGGGCCAGGCTGCCCTCCGGGATGCATTGTGCTGCTCTGGGCTGCTCGGGCCTGGGGGAGCTGCCGGCCCAGGACGCACACACGTGCACAGAGGCTTTCGTTTTATGAACTCCTGGAGGGTGGAGGGTGCACAGGGATCTGTCCAATTAGCAACTTTTGGGGAAACTGAGGCCCAAGAGGGGTGGGACTTGCACAGGCTTGTGGGTGTCCGGCACCGTGGGGCAGGCAGCTTCATCAAGAAGCTGGCAGAGCAGAGGCCCCAGACAGGGATGGGGCCACGGGACGCCTCCCCACTTCATTCTAGCCAGCCAACTTGTGCCTCGTCCCAGGGTAAGTGCTCACGGGGTGTCACCCTGGGGGCTGGAACTCTTGTCATCCCCATTCCACAGGGAAGGAAACTGAGGCCGCCCTGTTAGATCAGAAGCGGCAGAGCAGGGATCTGAGTCCAAGTCTACCTGAGGCCTCGGTCTGTAGTCATTTCCCCCTTTGCCATCTGACCTCCGTCCTGATCCCAGCCGGACTCGGTCTTGGAGACGTTGGGGGGCCGGGCCGGTGGGGGGCCATCGTGAAGAACTTCTTACTGTCCCAGAGGCCGAACGTGGTAAATCAGTTCAAGAAGCGTTTTGGGGGGCGAGGCACATCTGGCCTGCGTTTGCACAGCCTGAGAGTAAGAATCGTTTGTATATTTTTAAAAAAGGTTGGCAGAAATACAAAGCAGAATATGTAACAGAGACCGCACGCGGCCCACAGAGCCTCAGATACTACCATCCGTCTCTTTGCAGAACATGTTGGCCGAGCCCTGGTTCGGATGGGGGGGGTCTGGTGCCTTACAGAAGTGAGGCAGCCTGGGGACTGACACCCCCCCCGAAGTCCCTAAGGCCCTAAGCCATCCTGTGCCAGAGGTCACACTGCTGAGCGCCGTTTTGCTGGGAAACACCCGCAGGCTGACTCCCCAGTGTCCAGTGTGTCCGTGGGTCCGTCCGTTGAGGCGGTGGCCAGGCTCCGGCCGGGGGCTGTGGGAAACAGCCCCGTGACCAGGGAAGGGGGGTGTCGGTGTTGCTGTGGGAGTCGGAGTGGCCGAGAGGCCCCTGCGGTAAGTGCCCGTGGCCCGGCAGCTCGGGGAACCCGCCGTCTCACCCAGCAGCACGTCCAGAGCGGGGGGCCCGGGGCAGGGAGCAGATCCGCGGCTCGGCCAGGCCGTCAGGGGCCGGGCTCTCTGCGGGCCTTGGCTGTTGGCTCTGCCCCCCAGGCTGGCTGCCCGCGGGGTCCAGGCGTCACACCAGCCCGTGTGATTCCTGCGTCCTCTTCTCGGGAAGCCTCTGTTGGAAGCCTCCGGAGTCTTCCCCTCAGGTCTCAGGGGTCAGGAGCTTGGCTCAGACGAACCCAAGTGTCCCTGGGGCTCCCCCAGCAGGGGCAGGGCGGGATGCTGCCGGGTGGGCAGTGACCCTGCCTGCCGCAGTCCATCCTGGGGCTCCCGGCACGCCTCACTCCTGCGCTCTCGGTAACAGAACCGCTCACGTAGGCCACCGCGCTCCACACTGGACGTGCCTGTGCCCCACGGCCACGGCCATCCCCGAGGGCCCTGTTTCTCCTCGCTCTGGCTTCGGAGTCTGGGCAGGGGCATCCGAGGGGCTGAGGGAGGCTGGGAAGGCGAGGGCCTGGACAGGCTTCGGGGGGGAGTGAGGCGGGGCCCCGAGACTCACAGGTGGGTTCAGACGCTGGGTAGTCGGGAGGCCAGACAGAAGGACAGCTGTCCACCTCAGACAGACTGGTGGTGACCTGGAGGGACAGAGAGTGCTTCAGCCTCAGCCGGCCTGAGTCCCCTCATCTATGAGGACATAGGACCCCCAACAGC
Source organism: Mirounga leonina (assembly GCF_011800145.1). Classification (NCBI taxonomy): domain Eukaryota; kingdom Metazoa; phylum Chordata; class Mammalia; order Carnivora; family Phocidae; genus Mirounga; species Mirounga leonina. The sequence continues at coordinate 80,516,745 of NW_023270447.1, forward strand.
AGGATTAAGTGATTATGACCGCTGAGTGCTGAGCAAAGTGCTGTCACCGACCACCCTGCGGCCGTGACGGGGAGCCGCCGGTGCCCTCTCGGTTCACAGGACGCGGGGCCTGGCTGCCACGAGATGCGAGGTGCGGACACTGCCTGGGGGTGGAGTCCTGGCTCCGGGCGTGGCCCCCGGTCCCCAGCACCTGAGTGAGCTTGGGGGGGCTGCTTGCTGCCCGACCCTACTGCGTGCCACAGTCCTTCCTGGGCAGCCACCAGGGTCTTCCAGCCCCAGCCCTCTGCTTCAGGAACGCTCTATCTCTCGCCTACTCTGCCTGCTCTTCCATGGCCTCGTGTGGCCTCATTCCCCCATTTTACAGATGGGCGCACCGAGGCCCCAGTTAGGGGTGATGGAGGGACCTTTAGGGCAGGGCTCAGTGAGTGCTTTCCAGAGTCTGGTGCCTTTTTCTTTTTTTCACACGTAGCCTTCCGTTGTTTTTCTAATTCACTTTTACTCTAGAAGCTCTCCCCCCCAACGCAGACAGCTTTCCCCTCCAGCCGTGGCTTCTCGAAGAGTTCAGGTCAGTGGTCTTGGAGGACGTTCCAGGGTGGGTTTGTCTGGTTGCATCCGTGAAAGGTCATTTAACTGCTGCTTCTAACGGTGTTATGTCCTATAAACGGGAGGGCAGGGCCAGCGGCTGGATCGGGGTCTTGTCGCGACGTCCGGCAGGCGCGGCTGAGGCCGGGGACTGTGTCTGCCGGCCCCTCATGTCAGTCTGAGGGCCCAGCCGCTAGGGATGCCGTCGATCACTCGGTCAAGGAGGGCACCGTGCAGCTGACCAACGGCCCCTCGGCCCCACGAGCACCGCACTCCCTCCTCCACCGCTGTCTTCTGAGCGCGTTATCTGTGCCACGGGCAGGGGTGCCTTCCACTTGGTGTCCGCTGAGCCCAGGAGTGGACAGGAGCTAGGGCTCGTGTGGGAGGATGGAGGGGACACGAGGGGCGGGAAGGGGCCACGAGCGCGGGGCAAAGGGAGGGGACACCTGGGCTGAGTCCTAAGCAACTAGGAGGACTGAGACCAAGGTGCGAGGGGCAGCAGGGGCAGCGCATTTTGGGCCAGACAGCAGAGGCGAAGGTGGGAGGGTCAGAAGCAGCACGGGATTATGGGGGATTGCAGGTGTGTTGGGGGGGAGCACCAGGGTCACCCCACGGGAGGAGCGTGCGGCCCAAAGCCCGTGGCCGGGCACCCTGAGACCTGGGTGCCTGCTGAACACACTGCCGCCCCTTCCCGAGGCTGCGAGGCTGCTGAGCTGAGCTCTTGGAGGAGCCACCTGCTGGGTGGGAACTGCGGGGCTGCCTCCCACAAGTCCTCTGCCCCGTCTCCACGTGGCATCCCTCTCCAGAGCACCTGCCAGCCTGGGCATCGTAAAACCTGCTCAGAGAGGGGCTCCTCCTCCCTCCGCCCCAGCTCGGCCCTCTCTCCACCTCGTCCTCCAGAAAGCCTCGCTGGCAAAACCCGAGGGTTTCCTGGCTCCCGGCCTCCTGGCAGACACGGACGTGGGCCCCAAAACAGCCCCTCGGTCTGCGGACAGGCCTGGGAAGGGCGAGAGGTCCGGGAGCTGTGACAGAAGCATCTGACACATCTCAGCCCGCCTTCCTCTGGAGTCGGGGGCAGCCTGTTCTTCCTGCCCCGCCGCCAGGACAGCACCCATCACTCTCAGTCGAGCAGGTCCCCGGCCAGATGGCAGTGACATCACCTCCTCTTGGGCAAGCTTCATCTGCCAGGGCGGGGTCCCGCCAGGTGGAAGCTGGTACATGTCTGGGCACCTGAGCCAGGCAGGCTGGGGGCATAGGGAGGCAACCAACCAGCCAGGATCCTGAGTTCCCTGTCCCTTGAGTCTCGTGAGTGCGGGCCACGGTCCACCCCTGATGGCCTGGACCCTGGTCTCCACGATGCAGGAATTCTCATCTACAACTCTGCATCCAAAGGTTAGAGTCAGGGCAGCTGAGTCTCAGGAGATGGAGGAAACTGAGAATTCGCTGGGTGCGTGTTCCTAAGTGCCAGGATGGGGATGGGGGGGTCAGGCAGCTGCCCCCCAAAGGCAGTGGGGTCGCCTGGCCTGTGAGGAGACAGCTGTATCCACACTGACCTTTCTGTTCCTCCAACAAGCCAAACCCTTTCCAACCCCAGGGCCTTTGCTTGTGATGAACGCTCCCTCCTGAGCCTCATAGATGCCTTCGTGGTCTTCAAGGCTTGTTCACGTGGCATCTCCTCAAAGGGGCCTTTCCCAGGCACTTGTCCAGGGCTGCCCCCCGTCCTCTCTACCCCATTGCCCTGATTTACTGTCTTTGGGGCACCTGCCCCATTCCGAAGTTGCCAGATGGATCCGCTTGGTTGTGTGTTAACAGCTGGCCCCCTGTCTGGCTGTCTCCTGGTCCCAGCTCTCTCTGGCTTGGGTGTAACCGTAGCTTTAAGCATCAGCTCCCTGGTACCCGAAACCCCGAGGCAGGAACGCAATCCTGTTCTCTCTGTACTCTTGGCATTGAACTAGGGACACCGGAGGATATTTCTACCAGTAGCCTCACGGTTTATTTGGCCTTTCAAGGACGAGCACCTAAGGGAAACTGAGGCAGCTCTCAACTCATTTCTGTCCCCAGCCCCATCTTCTGGAACTGTAGGAAGGAGGAGGGAAGGAAACCAGGAGTGGCCTGTGGGAGGCTCCCCCAGGACAGTGGCTTTCATCCCTTATTCTTTTCCAGCCAAACTAAATAAAGTGCCCCCCCAACTCACCCTCACCCCGTATCTGAAGAGAAGCCCTAAGGTCTAGCTCTGGGGACATTGTGTCAGTGGGAGCTGGACTCCTACCTGCCTGGCATGCCCACCCCCCCCACAACAAGTAGGCCATGGCTGCATGTAGAACAGAATAATTACCACTGGCCAGAAATAACAGTCTCGTTTTACAGATGGGGAAACTGAGGTCTGGCGGGAGTGATGGGCCCTGGCAGCGCCACCAAGGACCTCTGCACAGGCCTCTTCCCCTTGGCCCTGCCATGCCCCGCCGGCCATGCACCCCCCTGCCGGCCTGTGGAGGGCCTTAGTGTGTGGCCCGCCCTTTCCCGGGACCCCAGAGGACCCTCAGGGCCAAAGTCTGCCTCGGATGGCCCCGGGGCTGGCTATGGCCTTGTCCTTCGCTCTGGGGGAGAGGATGCACTGGGGAGGTGCATTCAGCTTTCTGAAGGGGTTGTGAGGAGGGGGACCGTGCCAAGACTCAGTGCCCCTTCCATGGAATTTGGGGGACAAAGGCTGTTCCCACCGTGGGGAGTGGTGTCCCTGGCAGGCCAGGGAAGAGGCTCTGTGCTAAGGTCAGCGTGGGGCTGACTCACGCAGGTGCCTCTCCCAGGGGCTCCGCGGAGTCGCCCTGGCTGCCCGAGCCTGGCCTCCCTGGGGCTCCCACGAGGCAGCCTGGTGGCGCGGGGCCCCGTACACGTGCGGGCTGGAGTGTGCCGCCCCTCTGCCCGGCCCCCCTGCCTGTGACGAGGCCTGAGCGGAGTCACAAGCGCTGGGCTGGGGGAGCTGCCCTCATTCACCGGCAGGCCCAGGTGTCGGGCCTGCTGACTTGGGGGTTTTGCGCTGCGTTGGGGCCGGGCCCGCCCTTTGAGGAGGATGTCTGTCCTGGGGGCTCCTGGCATTCACGGAGGAGAATGGGGCAAGCGAGGAATAACCCCACACAACACACAGATCACCCCTTCGTTTGCTGGTCCGGTTAAAGAAAGTCGGCAGCCAGGCTTCTAGGAAGAGAGGGTGTGGGCCCAGCCCCCCACCGTTGGTAGGCACCACAGTCACCCGTGTGGCCTGCCCCGGAGGGTGAGCTCTGAAGGGCAGGGACAGAGCCGCCCTGCCACGCCAGCCGTGACCAGAGCCCCACACTTGGGGATCCTCGGGAGGCGCTCAGGGCCGAGGGAAGTGGAGCGGTGGGGTGCCGGGGGAGGGGAGGTGCAAAGGGTCCAGTGGATTCCCGGGCTCACACCCGCCGGCTGTCAGATTTCTTTCCCAGTCTGAGCTTTGGTTTCACTGACCACACAACGGGTTTGCTGAGCCTGCCCTCCTAGAGCTGGCGTGAAGACTCAGCGAGTTTACAGAGGGCTTTGTAAACTGTGAAGTGCGGAAAAAATGGTGAGCTGCTTTTATTACCTGCCAAGGGCAGGCAGATGCCTTGTAATTCCTGAGTTCCTCCCCAGCTCGAGGTGGGGGTGCCTGGCCTCCCTCCCCAGGAGAACCTGTCCTGGCTGAGGCTCAGAGCGTCCTCAATTCCAGTTCCAATTTCCAGCTGGGGAACTTCCCTTGGAGACAAAGTGTGCTCCTCCTTAGGACTTGGAAGAGAACATAGTGGTGAGCTTAGGGTCTGCAGAGCTTAGGGTCTGCAGCAGAGAGACCTGCTTTTGAATCTGCGCTTTGCTGTTTACTAGCTCCGGTAAGGAGAGCGTCCACGGGGGGTAACAGTGGCCCAGAGGATAGAGCCTGCCCAAGGCGCGAAGGCCACCCCATGGAGGGTTGGCCTAGTGGGGGTACTGGAGCCCAAAAGGGGTAAAAGTTTGTCCACATGGGGGAGTGTCCCCGAGGAGATGCCAGAGCACGAGAGGGTTGAGGAGGGCATCCCGTGCGTGTGCGGGGGGCCAGGGGCTGAGTTGGGGGCAGCAGTGGGAAACTGGTTACCAAATTGGCAAATATGCTAGGGATAAAGGAAGCCAGACGTTCACGTCAGAGAAGGGAGCTGCAGGTCCAGAAAGGGAGAGAAAGGAAATGAGCCCTGTGCTGTTAGACTAGAATCTGAGGTGTCCACATGTATGCGTGGTTTTCAGCGTGAGAGATACAGAAATAAATACAGATTGAAATGTGTGCATGAGGTATGCCCCACGCAGACACACGTGTGTGTATGTGCACATGTGTGTGTCTGTACAGAGAGATTTCCTGCCCCTGCCCCCTGCTCTGTCTGCGGAGAGGGCCCGGGAGCAGCAGCTTCCCACTTGCAGTGAGCACATCTAGCACCCATTTGTTGGCCTCTATGTACCATTCTCCACTACAGGAACCAGGGTTCTTTGGAGACATGGCTGATTCTAAGGGAAAGTACAGGATGCAACTGGGATATCTTGTGGCCGAAAGCAAGGAAATGCTCAGAGATTGATGGAGACATGCCCCAATGCCCCAGGAGCCACTTCAAGGGGCACCCCCAGACCCTGGTTATGTTTATCATCACCAACAATGGTAATAGGGGATTGTAAGCTTTTGAATACAGTAAGAAGCCATGGGTCCATACTGCTATAACTCAGTAAGGGAATCAATTGGAAGTCTGACGAAGAAAGGGATCTTTACATAGTTTCAAAGTCTGTCGTCACAAAATACTTATTAATTCCAAGGAAGGGAGTAAGTTGTCAATGCCAGCTTCCTGACTTGAGGGTTTTACTGTGGTTGTGTAGGGAAATGTCCTTGTTTGTAGAAAGTAAACGTTAAAGACTTTGGAATGATGGGGCCTCAGGAACAACTTACTCTCTTACTCAGGGACTTCCTCTCCAGTGGTTCTAGAAAAATCTTCTTCTTATTATACATGCCAATTTTCTACAGGTTTTCAATCACTTCAAAGCTTTACAAGCTTAGTATAAAAGCAAATACATAAATGACAACAAAAGAATTCCAAAACGGAGGTGGGCTGAGTGTGGCACTCAGGCAAATCCTGACGTACTACGTGCTCACCTAATGTCCATAGTTATGCCGAGGTCTTTCAAGCTGCCTGCATCTCCTGGCCTTATCTTCTCTTTCTGCCCATCCCTGCCCCTTCCCTCCCTGCTTGAAAGTCATCTCCTCCAGGAAGTCCTTTAAGAAAATGTCATGGGTATCAGTGACAGTGGTCATCTGGCCTCTTGTGGGTCCTGGGCTCCTGCTTTAATTCACGATTGCTGATGGCACGAGAAGCGCAGGAGGTGGTTGGACTGGATGAAACCCCATCCCCAAGCTCTCCTCCTGCCCTAAATTTCCAGCATCTTCTAACTGGGTGTCTGCCCCTTTCCTCAGAGCAGGTGTGTTCCCAGACTGAGTCAAGGTCAAGGCCCTTCCCATCACTCCTGTCCCAGCATACCTGGGTTCATGGAGCCCTTGGCAGGGCCGTTCTTAAATGGGTTTGGCAAAAGGGGGGGCCTTATCTTTTTTCTCCATTTCCAGGAAACAGGGTTTCAAAAGCACACATGCTCACGCGATCCTGCAGGCTCGGCTGCGCAGGACTGCAGGGCTCGCATTCCCTGGCCCCCGGGCTCCTCACCCACCGCTTCCCACACTGCCACTGGCCGGGGCGGCGCAGCCTGGGCGGGCACCGACGGAGGCCTCGCTCGGTGCCCGGCACTGAGCTGGGGGCTTTCCCCGCATTAGCTCATTTAACGCTCGCGTGTGATGAGGCCGCTACGGTTACATCCCACTCTACAGGCGAGGGGAGGGGGGCTCCCGGAGGCCATGCTTTCTCCAAGGGCCCCTGCCAGGCACCTGGCCGGCAGCTTTGCATACAGCTGCTCACTTCATCTGCACGGGACGGTCCACGGGAGGACCCTGGGGAGGTCCAAATTACTTTCTTCACTTTTTTAGGGGGCCCAAAGCTTCTACAACTCGAGGGGGACGCTAAGGTAAAGAATACAAAAATATTTTGCTTTTGCAAATTATACAAACACACAAGCGAGTGAGCCCATTGTGGGGGCTCCTTCCCGGCCTTGGGAGCTCTGGGAGCTCACGCACCCCTCGGCTCTCTGGTAAATCTACCTGTGCTCAGAGAAGTGCGGTGACTTGCCCGGGTCTCTCAGCTCACGAGGAAGATTCGACCCAGATTCCTGGGAACCTTCCCTCTCCTGTCCTCTCCCCGGGTCACTTTCTGGATCTTGCCACATTCTCGGAGTGAGCCGGGCCAGGGGAGGGTGGGGCTCCGTCTGGCTTCAGGGTGGGGCAAGTTAGAAACCTCAGGCTTGGAGCTTCCCAAGAGTCCAGGTTCTTGGGCCCTGGGACCCCCAGACACAGATTTTGTGGGTGGCGCCTGGGAATCTGTATTTTCAACAGGTGCCCAGGTGAGGTGGATGCGGTCACCCCTGTGGGGACACCTGGCTCCCAGACACCCCCTCCTGCCCCTGTCACCTCTGTGTTTGGCTCCCTGACAGGCTGGATCTGGCATTGTGGCTGAGGTCCGGGTTAACAGCCGTGGGCTGAGCGGGCCTCACTCCTCAGGTATGCAATTAACAGCCCTGAGAACAATGCCCTTGTTTTAATCATTACAGCTCTGAGCTGCCTGGTAATTTGCCGCTGCTTTTACTGCAATAACAAGTATGGCTTGGGAACAGGGGGCGGAACTCTCTCCTTTCATCCTGGCATTCCGAAACACCTGCTCAGGGGGCTGTGGGAGAGCAGGGGAGATGCCTGGCACCGCCTGGGACAATCTGGGGAGTCTTCCTGGGGGAGGTGGCTGCTGGCTGTCCACTGGCAGGATCCGGAAAAGGGCTGGAATTTGGCCCCACACTGGGGATATAATGGTAGATGGCCGGGGGGGACAACACCCCTGCCCTTGTGGGGCTCAGTCTGTTGGAGGCCAACAAGGAGAGAGGCCAGTACACTCAGAGGGGCAAATGAGGTAGCAGTCAAGAGGGCCCCCAACTCAGTTGGGGTGGGGCCGGGATCAGAGCAGGCTTCCTGGGAAGAGATGACATCTCCATTGAGCCCTGAAGGGTGAGTGAAGGTGGGCCAGGTGAAGGGGGTGGGAGCAGGCTGGGCATATGGCTGTTCTGGTCAGAAGGAACAGCAGGTACAAAGACCAATCAATGAGACTGGTGATGCAAACTGGCCTCACTGGCCGTGCTGAGGGGTTGGACCCCAACTGAAGAGTGACGTGTGGTGGATTCTGGTTTTCTTTTTCTTTTTTTTTTTTTAAAGATTTTATTTATTTATTTGAGAGAGAGAGAATGAGAGAGCACATGAGAGGGGGGAGGGCCAGAGGGAGAAGCAGACTCCCCGCCGAGCAGGGAGCCCGATGCGGGACTCGATCCAGGGACTCCAGGATCATGACCTGGGCCAAAGGCAGTTGCTTAACCAACTGAGCCACCCAGGCGCCCGGATTCTGGTTTTCCAGAGGTGGCTTGTAACACTATTACCCATCTCTCTTGCTCTTCTCTCAATACGACCTTGACCTTCCTCCCATCCAATGCTGGGTCTATGTCCCCTTCCCTTGAACGTGGGCGGAGCCTTGTATACGGCGGAGCTTTGTGTCTAGCACTCTGTGATCTCCAAGTTGAGGTCATAAAAACGCCTTTCCATCTTGCTCTCTTGGGATACTCACTCTTTGAACCTGGCCGTCATGCTGTGAGGAAGCCCAAGTGAGTCCACTTGGGAGAGACCATGTGTAGGTGTCCAGCCCACAGCATCGCTGAGGTCCCGCTGACAACCAGCACCAAGCAACAGCCACACGTGTGAGCAAAGACTCCTCCAGATGTTTCCCAGGCCCACCCCTCGAGTCACCCCAGCCTTCCAGCTTTCCCAGCCGAGGCCCCAAACATCACCAAGCAGAATTAAGCCATTCCCCAAATGCCCGGTCGGCGCTTGACCACAGACTCTGAGCGTAGTAATGTGGTTGTTTGATGGCACTAAGTTGTGGGTACTTTGTTGCTCAGCATTAGTAACCCGCGCAGATGGCGCAATGCCACAGGACTCATGCCAACGGGGTCGGAGGAATGCGTTCGAAAGTTCATCTGGTCTGCGGGGTGGGAGGTGGGTTGGCAGGGCTGAGACTGGAGACGGGGGGCTTGGTCAGTGATCGAGAGGAACCTCTAAGCCCCAGCCCCAAGGCCACGTTCGTCCAACCCCCAGCAGCGCAGGAATGCCCGTCACCCCATGCCCGGTGACTGATCGGCCTCCGCCTGCACCCACCCGGGGCCCTGACGCTCCCACGTCCCCAGGCTGCCCTTTTTTCTGTCCCTCTGAGTGTCACAGTGTTCTATCTCGGGTCGAATCGCAATCTGCTTCCCTGAAGCATCTCTGTGTCAGATGGACGTTGTTCTGTCCCCAGGATTCCCCTGCAGCCCCTCTCTTCCGTTCTGTTCTTCAAGGATGTGACGACCGGAACCCTACAGCCGACTCTTCTATAAGATGAGCCACTCCGGCTGCTCCTCACATGGCTTTGAGCTGAGGACCCGGGTTCGAGTCCTGGCTCTGCTACCTCTAGAGAACAGGGATAACCGGAGTGCCTGCCTCCTCTCACTGTGTAAGGTGACATGTGAGTGTGCGGGAAGCATCCGGCGCAGGCCGAGGACTCGGCGTCAACTCGGACAGTAAGGCCGAAGCCGGGTCCTGCGGGCTCTCATGGCTGTTGAGAAAATCCAATGAGGCCAAGGGCAGGAAAATGCTTTACAAACGGAATTGCCAGGATGGGCAATGCTGTCGCTCTTCTATTATTATTTTGAAGCAATTCAGCATTGGCCTCATCTGCTCTTGGGGACCAGGTGGTGGCCAAGGGGGTGAGGGCCATCCTTCAGGGGACACTGGGAGGACAAAGGCGGCCCTGTTCATGGCTGTCATCCTCTCTCCATCCTGGCCCCCTGCCAGGCTCACCCTTTCCGCCTCGGTGTGAGGTCACGGTCAGTGGCAGGGCTTTCTGTAAGGGCCGAGGGTGCTGAGGGTGCAGGGGGGCTGGGGTGATGGTGCGACTGGGGTTCACAGATCCCCCACCTCTCCTTTGTACCCCAAGACCCCACGAGGACACCTGACTTTGTCCAGGCTTCCCCGGATGATACCTGGGCAGGTCCACCAACCTGGATCGTGTTGACTCAAGTGGCTTGGGCTTCCAGAGATGGGAGGGAACAGTGGGGGCTCCTGGGGCCCTTGTGGGGAGGGACTGGAGGGTGAGGGTCCTGCCTCCCCCATCCTGGCTTCAACCCCAGCATCTCCACCTGGATCCGATTTACATAAGACTTTGAAAAATAGATATTTTTTCTTTTAAACTAAAACAAGGTTTTAAAAGATTTGCTCCAGTCCACTGCGCCTAGAGAGGGGAAAGGATTGCCCAGGTCACTAGCCAAGCAGTGGCAGAAATGCAACCAGAATCGGACGGAGTAGCGATCAGCTCAGCGCTCCCACCAGCACGGGTCGCCGGGGATCCGCGTTACACGTGGGGCGCCAGGGCTGGAGCGCGTCACCCCAACTAGCCAATCCGTGTGCTCCATTTCTCCCGCCACAGGGGTTGGCTCAAGGGCGGACACGTGAACAAAGCAGGACCAATCAGACTGAGCCTCAGGGCTTGAGCTGGGGTGATGGGGAGGAGCCCGGGGGCAGGACTGAGTCCCCCCGAGTGGGGCTGGCTCTGCGGCGGGCACGGGAAAGGTGGGCGCTTGGTGATTTTTAGAGCAGCTGTATCCAGCCTCACCTGCTGCCTGACTTTTGGCCTCTTTATTGTCTGGGCCAGATCTTTGTTCAGCTACCCCACAGTGCAAGTGACAGTATCTTCCTGCAGATGCCGTGTTCCTTTCCAGGCCTGGGATGTTGCCAAAACCGCTGGGCGCTTCCAGGCTCTTGGCCCTTTGACCTCTGAGCAACCTCCTCGGGGTTGCTTTCAGCCCCCATCCTCAGAAGATGCTGGCCGTGGGACGCGGGCAGACGCCCACACGGGGCTCCTGGCCCAGCCCTTGGAACTGGTGGGGCTGCCTTTCTCACCGAGGCCACACCCCCTCAGCCCACCCACCACCCCCAGAGCCACAACCCCGGGCACTTCAGACCCTGAATCATCCACCCACACAGGCCTCTGCACCTGAGCTATGAGGAAGATGCCTTCTCAGCCGAATTCCCCGCTCAGCCTCTGGCCGGGGGCAGCACAAGGAAAGCTCAGAAGGGGCTGCCTCCCAGCCGGTCATGACCCCGCTGGGCCCCAGGTGCCTGGAGGTCACCCAGGGGCTCTTCCCACAAACTGGAGCCAGGCTTCCCCGGGCTCAGATCCTAACAATGCCACATGCTAGCTGTGTGGCCTTGGGCAAGTTACCTCACCTCTCTGTGCCTCCGGGCTCCTGCAAAATCAGGATGCTGCATGACAGACTCTTGGACGAGGAGCTGACATACATCAAGGGCTTAGAACAGCAACGCTGGGCCCGTGCCTGGTGCTCTATAATGTTCGCGATGGTTAGGATTCCTGTTTCACAGGTGGCAAAACTGAGGCTCAGAGACAATGACTAACTTTCCCAGAGCACACCGCGGAGCGGGCCAGGTCTGTGTCATTCCAGAATCAATGACCCATTTTATTGCTACTTGAGTGGTATTTTATTGCCCTCAGCACATCACCTGAATGGCTTTCTGCAGCTGGGACCGGCCAGGGCCCTGGCGTTCAACCCGAGAAAAACGCCTAGGGACCCCAGCCTGGCCTTTAATCCCGTCACGTACTTTAGGGGAGGCCCTAGAGGTTTTCCATATCGGCGCTGTCCAGTATGGTGGCCACTCACCACGGGGCTGCGAGGCCCTGGGGCCGGGGCTCGTCTACCTTGAGCTGGGCTCAAAGTCTAAAATGCGTACTGGATTTGGAAGTTGCAGTACAAACAAAGAATGAAAAATCTTACTGCTTTTCGATATTGACTAGGTGTTGAGCTGATAATATTTTGGATACAGTGGGTTAAATAACATGGATTATTAGAATAAATTACACCTGTTGACTTTTCCTTCTTTATGTGGCCGCTAGGACATCTGTGACTCACGTTGTATTTCCACCCGACCCTGCCGATCTAGGCCATTATCCCATTTTACAGATAAGGCAAGGGCGGCTCAGAGGTGTGATTTGCTCAATTTTGGGGTCCCTCTCCAGCTGCCCCTCCCCCCCCCCGCACCACCTCCATGCTCCTGGCCTAGGCCATCGTGTCAGAGAATCAGCTGCCCCGGTGATTTCTGAGAGGCCCTGCGACCAGCCCCATCTGCCCGAGGGAAACACTGGCCATGCTGTTCTAGACAGGAAACCCATCTCTGCTTCCAAAGACGTCCTGGGATGGAAGCTCTATCACCCTTCTGACTTGGCTCATTCTGGACTCCAACATTGTCTCCTCAAAGTCTTCCTGCTGTCTAACCCACACTCCTCATGCTGCAATGTGGGCCTCCTCCCCTGAGGCTGGCTCCTGAGGGATTTCTCAAGAACAGGTGGGGTGGGGTCATGAAAGAACAGCACAGAACATCTGGACGGGCAGCTCCTGGCAGAGGGAGCTGCTGCCCACCTCCCCGATGGTGGCGGCTGGGTCCCCCTCTCTCCCTAAGCACTCAACAGGGTGCTCTCTCCCTGTGCTCTCCTGAGCCCTCGCTTCTGGGTGCCCAGAGCACGTTGTCACCCCATCCCCGGAAGCCACTTTATAGTAACGTCATGTAGACGACAGTGTAGGGCATTGACTTTCGAATATTTGATCACAACTCACAGTAAAAAAATGTATTTTTCATCACGAACTGGTATACAACACACACACACACACACACATACACACACCTTGTTTATGACGCAGGCCTTCCCTTGCTATGTGCCCTATATTTTCTTACTCTTTTCTACCTGCTTCTATTTATTATTTATTATTTTTAAAATTATTTTATTTTATTTAAAATTTTTAAAGATTTTATTTATTTGATAGAGAGTTAGTGAGAGCAGAAACACAGCACGGGGAGTGGGAGAGGGAGAAGCAGGCCCCCCGCTGAGCAGGGAGCCCAATGCGGGGCTCGATCCCAGGACCCTGGGATCATGACCTGAGCCCAAGGCAGACGCTTAACGACTGAGCCACCCAGGTGCCCTGCTTCTATTTTTTAAATGCTGCTCGTAGTCTGCTACATTGATTTCACACCCCACTAATGGGTAACAACCTGCAGGTTGAAAAATGCTGGTCTACGTGGGCAAGAACTCAGGCTCTGGAGTTGTCTGTGCCTGGTTTCTGTCTGTAAAGGGAGCCTGCTCATCCATCCTGCATTTGGGGCTGTTGTAAGAGCTGGGCCCCTGGCACGCAGCAGGAACACAAGAAGCAGGTAACAGCTGTTCCGGCTGCACAGATGTGCCCGTTCCGGAGGGTGGGCAGGGTGGGACTTCACCTCTGGGCTATGATTTGGGAAGCTGAGGCTGGATGCCTAGGATGGATGTAGTCAAGTATACCATTAGATAGTCATTCCTTTGGCTTGACTATTGCCCTGCCCAACTTGAGTCCTTTTGTGTGTGGGTAGAACTTGTCGGGGAGCAGCTGCTCTCAGGTCCCCATGACTTTGCAGTGACTCTCCCAGCCCTAAGGGACAGAGGGAAGGAAAACTGGGGGCACGAACGTGCCTGGAATATGGGGATGAGAGACTGGAAGGTTCTTTCTGGATACCCGGACATAATGCCTGGCCTCCCCTCCTGCTCCCCACCCTGTCGGGCCAGCCAGCCCTGACCTCCCCGCCGAAGCCACCCTCTGTCTTCACCACACACAAGCTGAGTGCTCTTGGGTTGGTCCCTGGCTCCTCTGAGCTCAAGGTGCCCCCTCTCTAACACCATGCTTGTACTCCCCGCTTCACCGGGTGGGGGTGTCAGGCTTCAAAGAAGGGGTGCATGTGAAGTATCCCACACCACTGCTGGCACATAGTGGGAACCAAGACATCTTAGTTGGCCCTTCTCAACACATCTCCCTTCCCTACATACTCCCTAAAAACCAGCTCTCGGGAAAAGATCTGCCGCGTGAAGCAGTGAGTTCCCCATTATTGGAAATATCCAAAAAAAAAAAAAAAAAAAAAAGGCCGGAGAACCAACAGAGTTGTTCTAGAAGAGGTTAAGATAATCCTGGTTTCCGGCACGGAGTAGGGGCTTTGTACACGTCTGTGGAATAAATAAATAAAGAACCGTGATTCCTGTATTGGGAAGGAACCCCACTACAGCTGGGCTCCACAGCAGAATCCCCGGGCGGGGAGCTTGTCAAAGCTGGATGCTTGGCTCTCACCGCCCTGGATTCGGACTCAGTTGGTTTGCGGTGCAGCCTGAGCATGGGGTGTTTGCGAAAGCTCTCTGGGTGATCCCACGTTTGAGGACAGAACACCAAATTTCCTTCTAACCCCAAGATCGCGAGTCCATATCACAAAGCCATTGACACTTTGTGTAAATTTAAGTGCAAGTTATCTCCTACACTATGTGATAGAGTAAATGGTTTACGAAATAATCTCAGATGGCAGAGTCCAGCTGGGTTTTCTAAGAAGTAGAAAGTGTTCAGCTGAGTCCGCTAAGCCTTAATGCTGAAGGTGAGTGGTCCATCGGCATCTACGTAAGTGGTTCAAGAGGGTCCACGAAGCACACCCTGGATGCAGAACCTTCGGGAACCACTGAATTGAACCAGGAATCTCCAGTTTGATGGGAGAGGCCTGGCCCCTATCTCAGGGGTTCCCGGTCTGTTGGGGGAGGCATAGCCCCTGCCATCATCCCCTAGGGATGCCTGTCTCTGCTCCAGCTTCATCCAGTGTTTTTCTATCCATCACCCTCACGAAGTGAAGGTTCTAGTGAGGGGAGGACGTGGTCCCAGCAGCCAGGGGTAGCTTGAGTAGGTCATCTTTCCACCTTGAGGAACTTTCTGTTGAATTCCTCTCCCTGGTATCCTTGGGTGGATGGGATAGACCCAGTGACTGACTGTCCTGAGGGAATCCTTGGTCTGATGCCCTCCCGGGTCCCTGCCCTCCGGTGTCTGGGCAGGGGACCGAAGCAGAGTCCCTGTTCCCTGGGAACCTCCTGGCCACGGGGGTTGGCAGCTCCACGGTGCCTTCAGCTCACCTGGTTGTAATTGTCTCTTTGGTTGGTTGTCTCCTCCCTCAAACAAGAGCTTCTAATGGGCAGGGAGTCTATTAATTTTCTCCGGGTCCCCAGGTTTGCTGACTGACTGGCTGATGGACCAACGTAGTGAATGAACGAATGGGGAGGTGGGGGGGGTTGCAGGCAGACCCTCAGAGAGGCAGTGTTCCCTGCTTATTTGCCCCGGACAGCCTCGAAACCCTCCCGCTTCTCTCCTTGGAGTCCTTGAGTTCCAGAGGATTGCGAACATCTGTGCATGTGTAGACTCTTTCACTGGCCTTGTAAAAATATGCCTGGAGGCCAGGTGGAGCCCTGAGGCCCCACAAGGGAAGGGTCACAACCTTGCAAACAGGCTCACTGAGCGCTTCCCAGCATGAATCCTGTGGGGCCCAACAATGGGGGCTGGGTGGGGAGTGGGACAGCTTCCTCCTTCATGGCTTTGTGGGGGATCCCTTGCCTCTGCTCTCTCTGTGCGGAAAACCATACGTAGAAAGAGCTGGAAGGAAATGCACCCAAACAGAACAGCAATTGTCTTGGTGGGAGTAGGGGATCTATAATCACTTCTCTGTCGTTTCCAAAATTCCCAAGCATGACCTGGATGACAAAGCCAACCTGCATCGTTCCATATTCGTGTGCCAAGCCTGCTCTGGTGAGCCCCCGCCATGGCTCTGCCTGTCCCCTCGGGGTTAGTTTAATTTCTTGAGATGCACTAGAATGTTCTCCAGGCACTGCCTGCCAGGCGCCCACGGCTGCCCTGCTCGGTCTGAGCTGTTCCAGCGGCAGTGGCGGTGGGCGGGGGCATCTCTTCCTGTTGCTGGCACAGAGTCCGTGCCAGGGGGTGGCCCGAAAGAGCCCCAGCGGCTACCCAGTACCTGTCACGATCTGACGGCTGCTCTCCAGGGGGGCCTCCATCGTGCTGAGGTCCTGGCAAAGGGGTGAGGGCAAAGTCACCTGCCCACAAAAGTTGCCACCCTTGTGAACTCTGGGCTTGTGTTTTCACCGGGCCCCGAGATCTTTCTCTCCTTCCTCAACCCATTCGTTCCTTTCTTCATCCACGTATTCAGCGTCTGGCCGCACTTTCCTGCCTGGCCTTCCTCGCCGCTTTTCTGGTTTCCTCTCCCGTCCCCTTCGCCTGTGCTCCCCCAGGAAGCTTTGGTGCATGCCCCCTCCTCTGCACCAGGCCCCAAACAAAGCACAGAGGCCAAACATTAAATCAACAAGACCCTGGCTTGAAAGAATGCCTCATCTGGTCGGGAAGAAAGAAGGGTAAATGAATAATCCGGGTGAAGTGTATTCAGTGAAGCAGTGGGGCAGAGGAGCAGACAGGGTGGGGTGGGCCATGGCCCTATCAGGGCAGGCTGCCTGGAGGAGGCAATGCTTGCAGCGGAGGAGTCGGCCAGGGAGGGAGGGGAGAAAGACAGTCTGGGCCAGGGGACGACAGGGCTGCTAGCACCACCGGGGTCACCCTTCCCCTTCCCCTCCACCCTGCCCCTCACCTCCTCCCAGAACCACTGTACGAGGTCACCAGGTGGGGGCAAGGTGAGAAGGGGAATTCAGAGCTAAAGTCAGCTATGGGGATTATCTGGGAGCCTCAATTATCCTGCCTTTAATTTATCTGTCCATCTCTTCCTGGCTTTATTGCAGGGAGTTCATGTGATTATCTATGATATTGCTTTGGGCGGGACCCAGGCAGCCCAGAAAAATCAGCCCCCTTTTCCCTTCTAGATCCACCCCCACCTCCCTGCCTGGGGCTTCCCTGGGGCCACCAGGTCAAGGGGGCGGATCCAGCTCAACTGGGCGTGAGGCACAGAGCCCTCAGCCCTCCGCAGAGGCTGCTGATAAAACTCCTCCATCATGAGGTGACCTGCCTCCCAGGAGGATTTGTTTGCTTTTAAAACAAGAAATAAATAGAAACTGACTGTTACACCCTATGGCAAGCTCCCAGAAGGTATTGAGTATTCTGTGCTGAACTCCAGGGAGGGGTCCAGAAATGCCAGCTGATGTGACCTGAGTGAGTGCAAAGCAGAAAGAGGTCTCAGTGCTGTAGGGAGGGGGCTGGGATATGTGGCCAAGTCTTGGCTCCCGGTGACCACCTGCTTTGCAAACGCTAATATTTGGCTTGCTTTGGGCTCACCACCGGGACGATTTGGCAAGAGAACCCAGGAGTCCTGATTTAAGGGCCAGATGGAAGTATCTCATCCTGGAGAGGTCCTTGGAGAAATGAGGTGTCAGGAGGCCCAGGAGGCCCCTACCCCCAGGTCCCCCACCATGCCTGGCTAGGTCCCATCAAATTCACAGCCCAGTGCCGAGCTGGGCCCTGACTGTAGGGGTTTGGGGGGGGCAGGGCTGGATATCTGCACCAGGTGGGTCCTGCCAGGGAGATCTGAAAACACAACCAGCTACACAGTTAGTGGGGACCCAGTGCAAAATGAAAATGTGGGTCCCTTGTTCAGAAGTTATTAAGAATTGAGGATGGCGGAGCAAAGGGCCCCACACAGGGTCACTCTCTCCCTCCCTGCAGGGCCGGCTTGCACATCCCCTGGAGCTGCTCTAACAAACCAGGGGGCTTGAAATGACAGGAATACATGTCTCACAGTTCTGGGGGCTAGAAGTGTCAGCAGGGTGGGCTGCTTCTGAGCACCCCGAGGGACACTCTGATCCAGAGCTCTTGGTGGGCGGCAGCCTTGGGCATCCTTGGCCTGTAGGAGCATCCCCCTCCCCACCCTGGGCTCTGCCTGCACCTGGCCATCTGCTCACTGAGACCATCACATCATCGTTCCTCAGAGCATGTCTGCATCTGTGTCCAAATGTCCTCTTTCTAGAAGGCCATTAGTCATGTTGGGTTAGGGCCCATCCTAACGACCCCCATTTTACTTATCTCCATAAAGACCCTATTTCCAGAGAAGGCCATTTTCTGAGATACTGGGGGTTAGGACTTCAGCATATCTTTTTGGGGGACACAGTTCAGCCCATAACACGGGCCCAACCAAAAGGCTCCCTTTGGCCGGTTCAGTTGGGGGACATTAAGAGACGCTTGTCTGTGCCCGGCTCCCTCCAGGGGCAGGTGAAGCTGCCTTGGAGGGATTTCTCGTCCCCCTGGAAGCTTCGGAAGGAGGCAGAGTGGTCCTCAGGATGTAGCGGCCGGCAGACCTCTAGAGGTCTAGAGTTCCCGGTGTGACTTTGTGTGGGACGCAGACCCTGACCACCTCCGGCTGTGTCATAACCCGCCGTCCCCCGGGGCCCGCACCCACCCAGCTCCGTCTCCTCACTGTGGGTCCTGTAAGGGGCTCTCAGGAATAGCCCTTGATCCTGTCCCTTTTTCCAAAAGGACGCTGCCGTGGGGCCCATGTTGTGCAGCTGAAAGAGAGGGCCTTTGTCTCCTGCACGGCCACTGATCAGCCACTAACCTTGAGTCCCCGGGCCCCACCCCAGTCTCTGTTTCTCCACCTGCAAAATCAGGTCGCCAGGGCCTGCCACACCACAGGGGCTCAGTGAGAGGCAGCAATTTGAACCCCATTTTCAGGTATCTTGGTAGGAAAGCCAGAGTCGGCCTTGGAGGAATAGAGGCCTCACAAACCCCTCCCCCTGGGGGCTTGGAGGGAGGCAGATGTTTGGGGAATGACGGGATGGGGTTTGAGGGATGAGTCCGGAGGGCGGGGTGGTGTCCTTGGCACGGGAGGCTTGGGCTGGGTTCGGGGCCTGCCACCTGGCACACACCTGGGGCTCTTGTTTTTTGGCTCAAACCAGGGATGGTGTCATCCATTCTTTACGAGTGATCATTAATTACCTCCGAGAAAAAGCACCAGCTCTGGGACTTGAGCCTTTTCCCTCCTATTTCTTTTCTTTTCTTTTCCTGAGTGTAATAAGCTCAGTAGGGACTTGTGGGAGGGAAGCAAGGCGTATCCCCTTCCCTGACTCATCACCTTGCTTTCTGGCCCCCAAGCATGCACCTTGCCTGTTAAAGCTGTCCCAGGCGCAGCCCCTCCCTAGGAGGGCGGCCTCCACCTTCGTGTTTGCAAGGCCGACTCATCAGTGAGGTCACCTTTCGGCTTGGTGCTCAGACAAGCACCTTCTTGCCTGGCCTGCCCGGTTCCCACTGGCACCTGGCTCCACCCCAGCTGTCGCGTGAGCCTGGACCCTGGGCAGGTGGTCAGCTGTTGTTGGCTGATGCTGACTCTGGGCTGGGCTCCCATGTGGGCATCGGGCTGTGAGGATGAGGAAGGCCCAGTGCCTGCTGGGCCAGGGACGTGTGCACATGGAGACTTCCATGCACTGGACCCTTTGCCCTTGGCCGTGGGAGGGAACGGGGGGAGCAGCACCTGACTGCCCAGAGGTCAGGGAAGGTGATGCCAGACATGAGTCTTGAAGGATGGACCAGAGGCTGCCAGAAAGGGGGAGGGGGCATATTAACCAGCGGGAACAGCACCAATCAGAGGGAAAGCGTACAAAGGCCGAGAGACAGGTTTAGGGGAGCATGAGCGGTTTTCAGGGTGAGCCCGGGAGGAGTGAGCATGGGGCTGGCAGGGCCCGGACAGTGGAA
This sequence comes from Mirounga leonina, assembly GCF_011800145.1. Taxonomy (NCBI): domain Eukaryota; kingdom Metazoa; phylum Chordata; class Mammalia; order Carnivora; family Phocidae; genus Mirounga; species Mirounga leonina. The sequence goes on from NW_023270447.1 coordinate 80,536,086, forward strand.
GGCTCTCTGTCCCACCAAGGAGCTCAGGTCAGGGCAGCGGGGACCACGGGAGGAGTAGAGGCAGGGGAGAGACATGACCCGGTTCAGTTTTTAGGGCAGCGATGCTGGTGGCAGGGTAGGGAAGGTGGACGGTGGGTGGAGACAGGTGGCAGAAAGCCTGGCCGGATGCGGTCAGGGTCATTCGGGGAGGCAGAGAGAGGTTCTGGAGCAGGCAGCACAGGGGGACAGAAGGAGGGGATGGGCTTGGCGAGCTCAGGGCCCCTGGTCCCTGGAAGCAGCAGGTGCTTTTCCTAGCGGCCACCGCCCTTCCGTTGTTTCTGGGCTCCGTGCCACACTTGTCCACGATGTCCCCCATAAGTCGGCTCAGACAACGTGTCCTGACGCGTTCAGGCCCACCCTCTGGTCTGTGTCTCCCCCCTGTCGCCTGAGGACGGAGGGGAGTGGGAGGCTCCCGCTGGATAGATGAGGGTTCAGGTCAACTGAGGCCCAGAAGCGTCCTAAGCTCTCCTGCTTCTCAGGGGTGGGTGGGCTCCAGAAGCAGTCCCCCCACCCCAGCCCGGGGCCCTCCCACTTCACTGCAGAACCCCTCCCATGGCTGCCTTCCAACTGCACCATGGGATACTGGGCTCAAGTGCTGCGGGAGAGAGCACCGGCTTCTGAGTCAGACACAGGTTCGGGGCCCAGCTCCCCCAGCCCCCAGCTGTGTGATCTTGGGCAAGTAACTTGACTGCTCTGTGCTTTCAGGTCCCTCACCTGCCAAGTGGGCTGATCCCTGGGCTGGTGTGAGACTTGAACACAGTGGCGTGAAGCCTGGATACGGTTGATACATGTGACTGTATTATAATCATGAGCAAAGCCCCCGTCTCCCCTTGTCCGTCTCCAAATACCGGAGTACTTTAGAACGTATGGAAGACTCCCATCTCTCGGCCTCCACGGCCACGTCTGCCAGGGCCTCTAACACCCACCTAGAGAGTGAAGACCTATGTCTCCAGGAGCTTCTGTTTTTTTAAAATTTTATTTATTTATTTGAGAGAGAGAGAGCATGAGCAGAGAGGAAGAAGCAGAGTCCTGCTGAGCAGGGAGCCTGACTCGGGGCTTGATCCCAGGACCCTGGGATCATGACCTGAGCTGAAGGCAGATGCTCAACTGACTGAGCCACCCAGGTGCCCCTCCAGGAGCTTATAAATAGCAGCTGCCCAGTGTAGGATCAATGTCTGGTGACAGGCTGAGCCAGTGCCGTCTGGCCCGAAAGACCGTCACATTGCCTTGTGCCCGAGGTCCACTGTGTCGCAGGCCCCAGGCGCCCATCACGTGGGCTCCCTGCTCTGTCTGACCGCGTCCGCTCCCTGGGGCCGGGCCTTGGGATCAAAGCAGGGGCCCGTCTGTGCTGCTTCTGTTCGTCAGCAGCCGCCGGAAAGAAGTGGGTGAAAATAAATACGTGATAAAACCACCTGCCAGAAGCCTATCTTCGCGTCTGCTGTGGGAGGGGAGCCTTGGACCCAGGTCACTAAGATCCATCCCTCTATTTGTCTTTTTCTGGCTCTTACGAAGGGGAGTGAGGACTCGGAGGCAGTACATCGTCTGCCCTTGGTAAATACGCCAAAGCCGTGGCCGGGCTCAGATGCCGCCGAACCACACAGCCGTGAGAAATGTGTCCTCGAGCCGTGGTCAGTGGCGTGCAGCCACGTCCACGTTATTTTGTTAAAAGGAAAGATCCAGGGCGCCTGGGTGGCTCAGTTGGTTGGGCGACTGCCTTCGGCTCAGGTCATGATCCTGGAGTCCCGGGATCGAGTCCCGCATCGGGCTCCCTGCTCGGCGGGGAGCCTGCTTCTCCCTCTGACCCTCCCCCTCTCATGTACTCTCTCTCTCTCTCATTCTCGCTCTCTCAAATAAATAAATAAATCTTTAAAAAAAAAAAAAAAAAGGAAAGATCCAAGTCCTAAGTAGGATGTAGAATATAATCCTATTTTGTCAAATATATGGAACAGACATGGCCAGAAAGAGCCCAGAGTGAAGCACACCCCAATCGCGGGGAGCAGTGATTTCCGGATGAAGGTTTACAGGCTGTGTTTTCTTTCTTTCTTTCTTTTTTTTTTTTTAAAGATTTTATTTATTTTAGAGACAGAGCACAAGAGGGGGGAGCGGGAGAGGGAGAAGCAGACTCCCTGCTGAGCAGGGAGCCGGATGCGGGACTCGATCCTGGGACTCCAGGACCATGACCCGAGCCGAAGGCAGTTGCTTAACCAACTGAGCCACCCAGGCGCCCCGGCTGTTTTCTTTCTAATCTGTATCTCGTGGGGCTGTGTAGAATGGGCTTTGGCAAACTGTGGCCTGAGGACCACGGGCTGTCCGTGGCCTGTTTGTGTATAGCCCATGAGCTAAGAGTGGCTTTTACATCTTGAAGGCGCTGAAAAAACAAACAAAAACCAGAAGAGTTATACTATAGAGAACATACGCGATCCCCGAAACCTAAATTATTTAGGCCCTTTACAGAGGACATTTGCCAAACCCTTGGTCTAGAAAAAAACCCAAAACACACATGAGCGTGTCTCACAGCTGTAATAGTAAAAAAACCCAGCTATGTGTTTCCTTCCTGAAATTTTATAAATTTCATAAAATTTAGTAAAATGCTAAATTCCTCCTCAGCGAACAGAGGCATCCGGAATCAGTTTTCTTTTCACTAACACACGTAGGTTGGGCACTGTGCGGGGCTCAACCCTCCCTCTGCTCTCCCCTTCCACGTCCGGATGGATCCCCGGCACCTTCTTTGCCCCAGTGGTTCATCATCGGATAGGAAGACGGTCCCAGGGACAAGTCACTGTGACTCCTGGGCCTGAGTGCCACAGTGTGTCTGTGGGTCCGTGGCAAGAAGTCATGGGGTGGGAGGACGGGCTTTGCCTGGGTTGGTGAAGGGTGTTCCAAGGAGGACTTGGCTGGGAGTTGGCCACAGGCACCCAGGAACCAGGACAGGCCCTCTGCAAGGTGATTCAAAATGCCAGCCGCCTGGGCCAGAGCGCCCTGGATCAGTTTGGTGACCAAAGGGGCTTGTTTGAGGACTTTAAGAGTCAAACACCGACACCTGGGAAACAGGAGTGGATGTTCACGGCCAAGACCAGATGAAATGGGGCTCGGAAAGGCATTTTGGGGGAAGCAGAAAGTAGGGAGGTGGGGATCTGTGGGGGGTGAAACTGAAAAGGAGGGCAGCAGAATGCCAGGCTGAGCAGCTGGGCGTCATCCTGGGCTGAAGGGGAGCCCCGAGGGGCAGCCTCACAGGGGCTGGGTGGTATGAGGCAGGGCAGGAGGCAGGGAGGCTGGGAGGCTCTAGCACACATACCCCGCTCCTGCAGCTGCCTCCTGCAGGCCCACCCCTCCCATCAGCTTGGTCAAACCAGTAGAGGGAATTGGGAAACGGCTGTGTGGGGTGGGTAAGGCCAAGGACACCCTTCCTTCCTCTTAGTCACTGGATCTTACTTTCAGTACATTTTTCAAGCCTTAGTCATGCCTGAGATGAGCATGCCCGTCCTTAGCACCCAGGAGAACTGAGGCAGGGAGCCATGTGGACAGGGAGGCTCTGACCTCAGGCTGCCTACCTGCTGCCCCCTCTCCTGGGAGCTAGGATTCAGCCCAATGAGCCCGATACATAGGCCAGGCCCAGCCATGCCCTTGTGCCACCAGGATTTCTGAACAGCTCTTAGCTCTTGGCACAGGACTAGAGGAGGTGCTGGGGTTTGGGCAAGACAGATGGTGGTTTGAATCCCAGTTCTGCCTAGAGTCTGTGTGACTTTAGGCAAGTCACTTCACCTCTCTGGACCTCAACTTCCTTATTCTAAAACAGGGATAAGGAAATAACCTACCATATAAGGACTGCCTGCTCTCATGCCAATAAAGTACACATTAGGCTTGCAATAAACATTCCTTCCGTCCGTTGCAGACATAAAAGGAAACCATGTGAAGCACAGGCCCCACCCTCAAGGGGTTGCCCATGGGCTGGGGACAGAGCAACGCCCTTGGGACAATTATGTATGCTAATGAAGCTGAATAACATCGCAAGGCTTTGCTCTGCCCTTGGAAATGGCAGTTTACAGCCCAGACCTTGGTGGCTCCTTTAGGTCATTGCTAACTAAGCTCTGGCCACACAGGACTTGGGGACAGCTGCTGGAGCCTGCCAAGTCCCACTGCCCTGGACAGGTGGTTCTCTCTGCCTGCAACACTCTCCTTCTTGCTACCTCCCTGGCGCCCTCCCCACTGGGATCAAATCCAGGAGACATCTCCAAAGCTGCCCTCAGGGTGTAGATGGATGGGCCCGATCCAGTCTTTGCAATGCCCTGGGGAGACCCTAATTATTCCAAGAGGTATCAGGAAACTCTCCAGGCAAGATTCATTTTAATTCACTTTAATTAAAAGAGAATCGACAGCACCCTGGCGCTTTGGTGGGTGGGCAGAGGAGGGACACGGTGCTGAGGAGCCAGTAGGGTTATGGCCCCACTGTCCCCACTGTCCCCACCGTCTGGACTCCAAGGAGGCCAGTCCCCACCTGGAAGTGGTTGATAGCTCCCTCCCTGGCATGTCCACAGCCCTGGGGACTCTAGTGAAACCTCACTGCATTGCTTCGCAGTGACTGGGTCACATGCCTTTCTGCCCTGCTGGCCTGGGCACCATCTCCATGGCCCTCACCTTCCCAGCCCCCGTGCCCAGGAGGTCGGTGGTATGTGGTGCACCATGTCAAGCTCGATGTGGATATGGGTCAGAGTGCTGCTCCTTGTCCCATGTTCTTTGACAGCTTTACCGAGGTATGATTTACACTCCATAAACTTCACTCGTTTTAAACGGGTGGTTCAGCAAATTCCGGTCAATACACACAGTTGTGCATCCGTGTCCATAGTCAAGGTTTGGAACGCTTCCAGCACCCCCAAATTCCCTCCTGCTTATTTGCAGATAAACACTGCAAATACTGATTAATGCTGATGTAATTCCTGCCACTGTAGATTTGCTTTTCTGAGAATTTCATATAAATGAAATCAGACAGTATGTGATCTTTGGTGCCTGGTTTCTTTACTTAGTATAATGTTTTGGAACTTGTATCATGTAGGCTGTTCCTTTTTGTTGCTGAATAGTTTTCCCAATCGGGTGGCTATGTCCCATTTTGTTCCATGTTCCCCTGTTGAAGGACATTTGGGTTGGATCTTTTTTTTGGGGGGGGGGTTATGAATAATATGGCTATGATCATTGGCATACAAATCTCTGTGTGGACATAGATGTTTTCAATTTGCTCAGGTAGATACTTAGGACTAGAATTACTAGATCATGAGATAAAGTGCTTTTTAAGAAACCCATCAAGGGGGCGCCTGGGTGGCTCAGTTGTGGGGCGTCTGCCTTCAGCTCAGGTCATGATCCCAGTGTCCTGGGATCAAGCCCCACATTGGGCTCCCTGCTCCGTGGGAAGCCTGCTTCTCCCTCTCCCACTCCCCCTGCTTGTGTTCCCTCTCTCGCTGTGTCTCTCTCTGTCAAATGAATAAATGGAAACTTTAAAGAAAAAAAAAAAAAAGAAACCCGTCAAGGGGCACCTGACTGACTCAGTTGGAAGGGGTGTGCAACTCTTGATCTCAGGGTTGTGAGTTCGAACCCCATGTTGGGTGTAGAGATTACTTAAATAAATAAAACTTAAAAAAAAAAAGAAAATATGTCAGTGACTGGGCCATTTGGCATTCTCACCAGCAATGCTCAGGGTACCATTTTCTTTTTATCCTCACTCACAGTTGGTATAGTCAGGGGTAGTGTTTGACTTTTAATCTTAGCCGTTCTGGTGGGTGTGCAGTAGCACAATGTCAAATGGAAGTGGTGAAGCAGACATCCTTGCCCTGCTCCTGATTTTAGGTAGCAAGCATTCAGTCTCTCACCACTAAATCTGACGCAAGCTGTGGGTTTTTGCCAGATGCTCTATCAGGTTGAGGAAGCCCCCTTCTCTTCTGAGTTGGCTGAGGGATTATATTGAGAATAAATGTTGCATTTGGTCCAATGCTTTTCCTGCATCTATTGGGATGATTGTATGATTTTTCTCCTTTATCCGATAATATGCTGTAATATATGAATTGATTCCGGGATGTTATGCTAACCTTGCATTGATAGGATGAACTTCACTTGGGCATGATGTGTTATCCTTTGTATACATTGCTGCATTTGATTTGTTGATAGTTGTTAAAGGTTTTTGTATCCATATTCATGGGGGATGTTGACGTATAATTTTTTCTTCTTCTTGCGATTTCCTTGTCTGGCTTTGCTATCAGGAGAATAGCAGCCTCATTACATGAATTGGAAACTGTTTCTTCCTCCTGTATTTCCTGTTTCTGTAGAGTTGGTAGTCCTTCTTCCTTAAATATTTGTTAGGATTCACTAGTGAAGTCATCTGGACCTGCTCTTTGGGGGAAGACTTTAAGTTACCAATTCAATTTTGTTAGTTGGTATTGACATTGGTAATTTGTGACTCCTTTCTATTTTGTGTTGATCAGTCTACTTAAAGTTTTATCAATTTCATTGATTTTTACTGAGAACAAACTTTTAGTTTCATTGCTTTTTTCATGTTTTCTATTGTATTAATTTCTGCTTGTTTCTTTGTTACCTCCTATCTTGTACTCCTTGTCTTAAAGCCTATTCTGTTGGTTATTAATATGGTCAGTCCAGTCCTCTCATGCTTCCATTTGCATGGAACATCCTTTCCTAGCACTATACTTTCTTGTGCAAAGCATATAGTTGAATCTTGCTTTTCAATGCAATCTAAAGCATCTCTGCCTTTTGCTGTCAGGTTTAACCCATTCATATTTATTGTATTACTGACCTGGCTAAGTTGGTCTGCAATTTTGCTGTTTGTTTTCTACTTTTCTCTCTCTTAGTTGTTTCTCTGTTTCTTCTGTACTTCCTACTTTTGTCTTAAATAATTCTTTTAATGTATGATTTTAATTCTCTTTTTGATATTTTTGTGGTTTTTTGGTGATTGTTGTAGGCACTGCCCTATGCATCTTTACCTTATTGCAATCTAATTCAAGTTAATAATAACTAACTTCCACCAACTATGCACCAGCATAGTTGCCCCTACTTTCCTTTGAGCTATTGTTGTCATATATTACATCTATATATGTTATAAACAGTGTGGTAATTTTTGCTTTCAACAGTCATATATTTTTTAAAGATTTTATTTATATATTTGACAGAGAGAGACACAATGATAGAGGGAACACAAGCAGGGGGAGTGGGAGAGGGAGAAGCAGGCTTCCCGCTGAGCAGGGTGCCTGATGTGGGGCTCGATCCCAGGATCCTGGGATCATGACCTGAGCCGAAGGCCGACGCTTAACAACTGAGATACCCAGGTGCCCCAGTCATATATCTTTTAATGAAATTAAGAAAACAAGAGAAAAAATATGCCACATAATCACCAATTTCAGTGCTCTTCATTCTAACCTATGGATCGGGATCAGGTAGGATTTACCTTTTCCCTTTTGTTTATAAAGTTTTTACTCGGTTTTCCTTTATCTTTCATTGTAATGCAGATCTGCTGACAACACATTTGCTCAGTTTTTATTTATCTGCAACTGTCTTTCTTTCACCCTTATTTTGAAGGATAGTTTTATCCTATAGAGAATTCTTTGTTGACAAGTTTTTTCTTTCATCACTTTGAATATGCCATTACAATGTCTTCTGGTATCCATTATTTCTGATGAGAACCCAGCTGCTTATATTATTAGTCCTCTATATGTGATACATCATTTTTGTCTTGCTGCTTTCAAGATTTTATCTTTGTCTTTCAACAGTTTACGATATATCTAGGTTTGACTCTCTTTGTGTTTAGCTTTCTTGTTGAGTAATAGGATCTGTTAGTCAATGTTTTTCACCAAATTTGGGAAGATTTTGGCCATTATATGTCAAATATTTCTCTGCCCACTTCTTTCTTCTCTCTCCTTGGGCTACGATTAAACACATGTTGGTATGCTTGATACTATCTTGCAGATTTCTGAGATTCTGTTGATTTTTCCTCAATCTTTTGTCTCTGTGGTTTTCAATCTGGAGAATTTCTACTGATTTATCTTCAAGTTCATTGTTTCTTTCTTCTATTATCTCACATCTACTGTTGAGCTCAGCTTGTGGATTTACATTCTTTTTCAGTTATTGTACTTTTTAGCTCTAGAATTTCTATTTGATTTTTTAAAGTTTTAATTTCTCTGTAGAGAGTTCCTCTTCGTTCACTTCCTCTTAGGATATTTTCCCTTAATTCTTTGAATATATATTCTTTTAATTCTTTGAACATACTTATAATAGCTTTTTGGAGTTTTTTCATCTACATTTAACACTTGGGCTTACTCAGAGTCAGTTTCTACTTACTGCTTTTTTTGGGGGGGGTCACACTTTCCTGTTTCTTTGTGTACAGTAATTTTGGTTGAAAACTAGACACTGTGGATAATATGCTGTGGCAACTCTAGATTATTTGGTTTTCCTGAAGTTGTTAGTTTTTTGTTTTCATTAAGCAATTAACTTACCTGAACTCGGGCTGGCTCAATCCACAGAGTGTGCGACTCTTGATCTTGGGATTGTAGGTTTGAGCCCGATGTTGGGTGTAGAGAGGACTTAAAAATAAAATCTTTAAAAACAAAAGCAAAAACTTACCTGGACTCAAACTACAAACTGTTTTGCAGTGTGAAGCTGCTAATGTTTCTGCTAAAATAAAATTTTTTTATTTTTTCTCTTTTCAGTTGGCTCGATAGGGGTCTCTCCTCTGTCTGGATAGTTCAAGGTCAACCAATGATTGGGCAAAGGTTATGCTCAGTCATCTCAAGCTAATGAGGATTTAAACCCTGTGCTATCTGAGCTCTGGGTGGGTTGAGGAGCTCATTCAAAGGTTCTAGTTTCAGGTAAGCTAAGAAGAAGAGGGAGAAAGTGTTCAAGGGTCCCTAGGCTTTCAATTTCCTCTGAGTTCTTTGGGCTCTCCACATTTATGCTTAGCTTAGCATTCAGCCTAAGATGTGTGGGGAATTTGTTGTCTTTGCCTTTCTATGGTGTATTAGTCAGGGTTCTCCAGAGAAATAGAATAGGATATATAGATACAGATATATAAGAGAAGATTTATTATGGGAATTGGCTCACCAAATTATGGAGGCTGAGAAGTCCCACAGTCTGCCATCTGCAAGTTGGAGAACAAGGAAAGCCAGTGATGAAATTCAGTCTAAGTCTGAAGACCTGGAAACCAGGGGAGCTAATGGTATAAATCTAAGTCCAAAGGCCTGAGAATCAGGAGCTGATGGTGTAAGTTCTGGTCTGAGTCTAAGGCTCAAGAACCAGGAGTGCTGAGGTCTGAGGGCAGGAGAAGGTGCATGTCCCAGTTCAGGCAAAAAGAGCAAATTCATCCTTCCTCTGCCTCTTCGTTCTATTCAGGTGCTCAGTGGATTGGATGATGTGAGGACAACAACCTTCTTTACTCAGTCTACTTACGCAAACACTAATCTCTTCTGGAAACACCCTTGCAGACACACCTGGAAATAATGTTTTACTAGTTATCTGGACATCCCTTAGCCCAATCAAGTTGACAGAGAAATTAGCCATCACATATGGCTCTTTCACTTTCAAAATCTCCCTGTTAAATAGGCAACCCTCCAACCATGTCCACTGCCTTTGGCCAGTGAGGCTATGGTTTCTTGCTGCCCTTGCTGGGAGAAACCCAAATACCCCCAGGCATAAAGGTCACAATTTGCTCCTCCTATCCTCAGTAGCAGTTTTTCCTGAGTAAAGACTAGTCAAGTTGTTACCTGCCTTGGGTCATTTCCAGTGCTTTGTTAGTAAAATAACTTTGTCCAGTTTTAGACTTGTTTTCTATGGAGGAGAATTGCTAAGGCCTCATGTTGATATTACTAGAAATGTTGCTCATTGCATTTTTTTCAGGATTTTATTTTATTATACAACTAAACCAAATTCATCATAAATATTTAGAAAATAAGATAATATCTCAAATCACTCATAATCTACTAAGAGGAGATAATTGCCATTAACACTGTAGATATATCCTTTCATATATATATTTAAGCATATACATTAAAAAATAAAAAATGGGATAATTTGATGTATGCTTTATTGTTGTGGTAAAATACACATGACATAAAATTTACCATTTTAACCATTTTAAGTATACAGCTCTGTAGCATTAAGTACATTCACATCACTGTGCATACTCATCACCACCGTCCATCTCTAGAACTTTTCCATCTTCCCCAACTGAAACTGTGTACCCAAACATTTTCCTCTCTCCCAGCCTCTGGCAACCCCCATCCTACTTTCTGACTCTATGAATTTGACTACTCTACTACCACTACTCATGTAAATGGAATTATTCAATTATTTGTCTTTTTGTAACTGGCATATTTCACTTAGCTCAATGTCCTCAAGTTTCGTTCGTATTGTAGCATGTGGTGGAACTTCACAATTAGGTCTGAATAATATTCCATTGTATGTCTAGACCACATTTTGCATATCCATCTTGGGTCGTTTTCTTATTGGGGATATTTCCACCTTTTCGCTATTGTGAATAATGCTGCTATGAACAAGGCCTACACATATCTGTTGCAATTTTTTTGGGTATATACCCCAAAGTAGAAATTCTGGATCACAGGGTAATTCTGTTAAATTTTTTTGGGAATCACCACGCTATTTTCCACAGCAGCTGCACCAGCAATGCACAAGGGGTCCGATTTCACCACATCCTCACCAACACTTGTTATGTTTTGATTTTTGATAATAGCAATCCTAATAGGTATGTAGTGGTATCTAATATGGTTTTGATTGCATTTCCCTAATGATCAGCGATGTTGAGTATCTTCTCATGTGCTTGTTAGCCAATTGTTATATTTTCTTTGGAGAAATGCCTGCTCATTTTGCCCACTTTAAAATCAGGTTGTTTTTATGTTGTTGAATTATAGGAGTTCTTTATATATTCTGGGTATTAATCCCTTATCAAATATATAACTTTCAAATATTTTCTCCCATTGTATATATTGCCTTTTCATTCTGCTGATGGTGTCTTTTCATGCACAAAGTTTTTAAACTTTGCTGAAGTGCATATAATCTATTCTTTATTTTGTTGCTTGTGTTTTTGGTGTCACATCTAAGAAATCATTCCCAAATCCAATGTTGTGAAGATTTTCCCCTATGTTTTCTTCTAAGGGTCTTATAATTTTGGCTCTTCCATTTAGGTCTTTGATCCATTTTTCAGTTAATTTTTGTATGTGGTGTTAAGTAAGGGTTCAGCTTTATTATTATTATTTTTTGCATGTGAATATCCAGTTTTCCCAAAACCATTCGCTGAAAAGCCTGTACTTTCCCTATTGAATGGTCTTGGCACTTTTGTTGAAAATTATTTGACTGGATAAGTGAGGGTTTATTTCTCCTTTCTATTCCCTTGGTCTATATGTCAGTCTTTATGCCAGTATCATATTATTTTGATTACCATCCCTTTGCAGTACGTTTTGAAATAAGGAAATGTGAGACTTCCAACTTGGTATTTCTTTTTTCAAGGTTGTTTAGCTATCCAGGTCCCTTGAAATTTTGCATAAGTGGATTTTTCTTTTTCTTTCTTTTAAATTGAAGAATAATTGACATAAAACATTATGTTCGTTTCAGGCACACAACATGATTCAATATTTGTACATATTGCAAAATGATCACCACAGTAAGTCTAGTTAACATCTGTCACCATACATAAACATATTTTTCTTGTGATGAGGGCTTTTAAGATCTACTCTCAGCAACTTTAGATGCATTTTTTTTTTTAGACTTTTATTATTTATTTGACAGAGAGAGAGCGCACAAGCAGGGTGGGGCAGCAGGCAGAGGGAGAGGGAGAAGCAGGCTCCCTGCCGAGCAGAGAGCCCAACCTGGGACTCGATCCCAGGACCCCGAGACCATGACCCGAACTGAAGGCAGATGCTTAACCAACTGAGCCACCCAGGCGCCCTTCTGCAAAAATGTTAGTGGGATTTTGATAAGGATTCCATTGAACCTGTAGATGATATACACTGCTTTTAAACTATCTTTTTTTCACAAAATATTATGAATATGTGAACAGTATATCATGAAATCTTTTTTATTCATAATATACTTCAATGATTTGACTTGTAATGGCTGCATAATACTCCACTGTGTGGATATATTATAATTTATTTAATCATACCCTATTGCTCAGCATTTTGGTTATTTCCCATTGTTGATATTATAAAAAAATGCCTGATGACTATCCTTGTACATTATCTGTTCACATATGGCCCTTTTCTGGGGGTGGGGGGTCATCACTGAGTTTTATTTTTTTGAAATTTTTTATAGATTTTATTTATTTATTTGAGAGAGAGAGAGCGCACACAAAGGGAGAGGGAGAAACAGGCTCCCCGCTGAGCAGAGAGCCAGACGCAGGGCTCGATCCCAGGACCCTGAGATCATGACCTGAGGTGAAAGCAGACACTTAACCGACTGAGCCACCAGTGCTGAGTTTTAATTATACAGAGAACATTGGCATGAGAAGGAGCTTGAAAAACTGTTTTGTGTATCTCCTCCATTTTACAAATGGAAAACCAAAAGGTCCCACAGTGCAAGCGATTTGTGAATGGTCCCGCACCTAGCTATGGCTGGGTTTGAATCCTAGCTCTACCACTGATGAGACAGATGCATTTAAACAACTACCTTAACCTCCCTTCATGGGGAAAATGGCAGTAACAGAACTCTGTTTGTAGGGCAAACGGGGCAGCTCTGAACCCAGCACAAAACAGACATTCCGTAAATACTTCTCTCTCTCCTTGGCATGCCGGGAACTAGAACTCAGGGTCTTTCTTAACCTAGTCTTCTTGTTTCTGCGATCAGAGGCCTGAGATGATTTCTGGGTCCACAGTCTCGCTTGAAGGGAAGGGAAAAGCCCTTTCTCCTTTTTCTATGTAACCCAAACTCTTGACTACTTTAATCAATTACTCTTTATATTGGTTACAAGTCATATTTTATATGTTATATTTTATTTGTATTAGCTTATATTTTATGTGATATTAAATGATAGTTTATGTTAATTATCTGCCAGGCACTGTTTAAGCACTTTACAAGTGTTAATGCATTTAACACCTTGTAGCTGAGAAAGTGAAATTAGCTGGGACCGAGAAAAGACAGACCCCTGGCCATTTGTCCGTCTGAGATGGCAGACAGGGAGAAGGCAAGCTGCAAGAACCAGGAAAGGACATTCTCCTGCAGCAGGACGCTCTGCAGCTGTAAAATGTCATAACAACTCATGTCTTTCAGTGACTCGCTGAGAAACTGCTCTCTAAGATCACACACTCCCTGGAACTTTGCTGCTTGAAATTTTATCAGCAGGAATTTGAGGGAAGGATGGAAGGTAAGAATGAAACGCCCCACTGTTGCCCTGAAGATCGAAGTCACTTTGACACAGAAAAGCAGCCTCATTTCCAACCCAAGCGTAGGGCTTCAGATAAGAGGTTTCTGAACACATCACCCCACATCTGTCTTCATCATGTCATTTCCAAGGAGACGGGACTCTGGGTCCACTTGCAGTCCAGACTTGATGTCGATCCCTCTCAACATGGTCCTGCTTTGCTTTGAGGTAAAACACCACATCGTTTAAATTCCACCCTTCTCCAAAGTCCTATAGTAACTCCGTCTTTTCTTTTGTTCGGTTCCTTCAGTGTGTGTTCTTCCTCATTGGGATTGATAAATCTGACTTTGCCAGACTAAGGCTTGCTTTCAGTCTTAGCTTGATTGGGCTGGGATGCAATTTTTAAGCCTCAACGCCAAGGCTGTCCTTGAGCAACGCAGGCTGCATGTCACCCCTGGACCAAGCTTTCTCAAACTTGAGCATGCATCCGAATCACCCCAGAGAGCTTGGTAGAGCACACATTGGTGGCCCCCACCTCTCAGAGTTTCTGCTTCAGGAGGTCAGGGTGGGAACTCTAGAGGTTGGATTTCTAGCAAATTCCTAGGTGATGCTGATGCTGTGGGTTCCAAGGGACCACAATTTGGGAACACCGACCTAACTAACCCACATCACCTTCACATAATATAGTTGTAAGGAATAAGTGAGAAATGTGTGAGGAGGTTGGTTCAGGATTTGGCCTATAGTAAGTACACAATAAATGTAAACTATTAACTATTATTTTTAAATGAACCACTCAGATTTTCTAGTAATTCCATGCACCCATCTGTTTTTTCTTCCAATCCACTGACAAGTTCACTCTTGTGGTCCTCAGGGAGCTTACGGTCTGGGGGCAGATAGACAACCAGTTAATTGCAACACGAGGCAGGAGGAAACGAGCTCCTTGCACAAATGTTGCACAAATTCGGAGTCATATAAATATGTAATTTTGTGTATTTTCCCCCCACCAACTCTTTTCCCCCATGTCATGATTAGAAAACCTTCTGGGGCGCCTGGGTGGCTCAGATGGTTAAGCGTCTGCCTTTGGCTCAGGTCATGATCCCAGAGTCCTGGGATCGAGTCCTGCATCGGGCTCTCTGCTCCTTGGGAGCCTGCTTCTCCCTCTGCCTCTCTCTCTCTGTCTGTCATGAATAAATAAATAAAATCTTTAAAAAAGAAAAAAAAGAAAAGAAAACTTTCTGAACCAGAAACATTAGACTGTGTCTCTACCGAATTCTGTTTAACCATTCTATTGTTGGACGTTTAATTTCTTCCAGTTGTTACTAATATAAAGAACTCTCCTGTCAAGATCTTTGTATCTAAACTATGTTAGGACCACAGATGACTTCCTTAGGGAAAAGGCCTAAAATGGGGGAAGTGATTGGGTCCAAAGGCATGAACTTTTAGGAGTCTTCCGATAGCTATTGTCAAATTTCTGTCCATCTTGGAACAGGAGGGTTGCTGGTAAGAGCTTCCAGGTGGCAACATCTGTGCCCCTTTCAGCTGATGTCCATGATTCTAAGCACCAGGAAAAGATGATGGGGGTCTCTGCAGCGGTTTCAGTTTTGGCTTTCATTGCTTCTTGCTGCGACCGAGTGCGCGTGGTGGCTGGATTTCCCCTGGCATCTGCCCACCATTTTCTTCCTTGGTTAAATGGCAGTCCCGGGCCAGTGTCTGCTGTGCTAGAAGGGCCTTAGTTAGCTTCCTTTACCAGGCCTTAGTTAGCTTCCTTTACTAGTCCTTTACCATGGTGCATGAACTGCTTTATGGGTTTCAGTGAAATATGAAGCTAATGGGAGTGAAATCATTTTCTGGTGACCTTAATTTAAACCAGGGCTTGGCTGAAGTTTGAATAAACTGAGGCAGGAAGTGGCTAAGTTTATGATCAGCTTTCATTCAAAATAAATCACTCTTCAAAGGGAGTAGCCACCTCCACCACCATCACCAAGGTCTAACGAACTGGCCTTACCTGTGTATATAGAAGTGGGCACTAAGTACCACCTGTTCAGTCCTGCCCTTGCTTCTAAGCCCTTGTGCCAACCCCACAGGAGAAACCTCCCCAGATGCCCACAGCCCACATTTGTCTCTCCACCCCTGAGGGCTGCACTGGGGACAGAGTTCTTTGCATACCTCATCTCACTCAATACTCACACCTATTGGTGGCCCATTTCACAGCCAAGAAAACTAAGACTCAGAGCAGAGTGGGAACTTGCCCAAACAACAAAACAGGAAGAACAAGCGTTGGAAGCCAGGTCACCTGTGTCCAGAGGGTCATCTGTGGACCATGTGCCCTGCCCAGAGTCTTTTTTCACTGCTGATTGCACCTGTCCTGTCTTACTATTATCTCAGAACTCGGATGCCTGACTTGCTATTCTCTGGGTAACCCAGACTAAGCATGGGGCTGGGCACAGTGAGGATGCTCAGAGATGCTTGAGTGCATTTGCTTTGCTCTTCATTCCTTCCTCCATCTCTCTGCCTCTAGAAGGAATGATATTGGCTGACCATGCTTGTTTAAAGAAAATATATTGAAGAGGGAGAAATGTCTTCATCTCTACCCCATAGTTCAACTCTTTTTAGAGAGAGACCTGAGTTATCTACATCACCTTTCCCGTAAAACCACTACAATCTTTTAAAGACAGCAATAAAAATTCTAGATAGTTCAATATTTAATATTCACAAAGTGGATCATGCAATTTCAGCCCTGGCCTCCCTGTGCTAAATGCCAGGCTGGAAATGCCAGGGGGAAGCAGATGGCCTTGGCTTTTCTGGTGCTTCTCCCTGGGTCAAGATGACAAGCACTAAGCATCAAAACCTGTCCAATGCGAGGTCACTATTTGGCACATTGTTTTTCAGCCTTATTAGTAAATAAAATGATAAGATATTTAAAGTGTATAACGTGATGATTTGATATATATAGGATTCCTCCCATCCAGTTAATTAACACTTGATCACTAAGTGTGTGTGTGTGTGTGTGTGTGTATTGTGAGAACATTTAAGTTCTACTCTCTTAGCGAATCTCCATTATACGATCCGGTGTTATCAACTACATTCACCATGTTGGACACTAGATTCTCAGACCTCATTCATCTTAGAGCTCAGAATATGTACCATTTTACCAATCTCTTTCTATTTCCCTCACCCCTGAGCACCTGGCAACTACTTTTCTCCTCTGTTCTCTGAGCTTGACATTTTGTTTTTAGCCTTCACATACAAGGGATACCATGCAAGATATGTCTTTCCTTGTTTGGCTTGTTTCACTTAGCATGATGCCCTCAAGGTCCATCCATGTTGTAAATGGCGGGCTTTCCTTCCTTCTCATTGTGTATACGTACATACATTATATCTTCTTATCCACTCATCTGTTGACGGAGCCTTGGGCTGTCTCCACATCTTGGCTCCTGTGAATAAGGCTGCGATGAACATGGGAGAGCTTTCTTTGAGATCTTGTTTTCATTTCCTTTGGGTAAATACCCAGAAGTGGAATTGCTGGATTGTAGGGTAGTTCTATCTCTAGCGTTTTGAAAAACCTCCGTTTTCCATAATGGCCACACCAGCGTATACTCCTGCCAACACAGCATGAGGGGCTCCCTTTCTCTGCATCCTGTACTTGTTACCTCTTGTCTTTTTTTTTTTTTTAAAGATTTTATTTATTTATTTGACAGAGGGAAACACAGCGAGAGAGGGAATACAAGCAGGGGGAATAGGAGAGGGAGAAGCAGGCTTCCCGTGGAGCAGGGAGCCCGATGCGGGGCTCGATCCCAGGGCCCTGGGATCATGACCTGAGCCAAAGGCAGACGCTTAACGACTGAGCCACCCAGGCGCCCCAGCCTCTTGTCTTTTTGAGAGTAGCCATCCTGACAGGTGCAAGGTGGTAGCTCATTGTGGTTTTGATTTGCATTACCCTGATGATGAGTGATGTCGAGCACCTTTTCACGGACCTGTTGGCTCTCTGCATGTCTTCTTTGGGAAAATGTCAAACCAGTTCCTCTGCCCATTTTTTCATTGGATTGTCTGGGGATTTGGGGCTATTCAGTTGTGTGAGTCCTTTGTACGTTTTAGATATTAACCCTTTGTCAGGTGTATGACTTACTGAGAGTTCCTCGTGCTCCGTGGGTTTGCCTTTCATTTTGCTGGTGGTTTCCTTTTTGCTGTAGAAACATTTTAGTTTGAGGTCGTCCCACCTGTTTATTCTTGTTTCTGTTGCCTTGGCGTTTTGGTGTCAAATCCAAAAAAAAAATCATTGCCAAGACCAATGTCAAGGGGCTTACCCCCTTATGTTTTCTTCTAAGCAGTGTATTCTTTATAAGACAAGTATTGCCAGGCTCCTGGACGTGAATTTTCCTGTGCTCTCAGAATGAAATCAGGCCTACTTTGGGCAGCCACCCAAGGATTCCTTTGCCCCTTCTTAGGCACCACCTGATGGCCCCTTGCAGGCTGTGTCCTAGGAAGGCAGGGGCTGAGTTTAGCTGGGCTCCTACTGGACTCCCACTGTTCTATACACTGGGCTGAGGTTTTCTATCATGAAATCAAATCATGATAGGGTTCTTTCAAATCACAGAAAAATTAAAGTAAGGGAGAGAGTATTTTCAGTTACAAGGCTTTTCCTACCTACTGCCTTTCGTCCACACCATCATTGGGTATATAATGGCGTCTGATTTAGCCCCAAATTAAGTTTGATCTGTTGATATTTCATACTGTGCTCTGCAAGGCCACTTGAAAACACTGGGGAGGTGCTGGCCTGCAGTATCAGAGCTGGAAACTGCCCTCAGGGGCTGCAGGCTCCGTCCTGATTCTGGCCTTCTTGTGCCCACGGCACCGTGACATCTGTGCTCCCCCCACCCCTCACCCCTGTGCTGAAGGTATGCTACCCTTCTCCCATGGGACAGGCCGAGGTTCAGCTTCTCTTAAGAGGCTCGCTCACAGCTTCTCCCTGCCTGGCATATCTCCTATCTCCCACTCAGTCATAGCCCCTTTGGGAGGTCTTCCCTCTCCCACTGCTGCTCACCCCAGGCTGGGTGCAGCCCCCATCACGGGCTCTTAGAGCACCATAGAGCTTGGCGATAATCACGGCCGCATTTTAATATTCGTTTATGGCATCGTTTGACTCGTGTGTGTGTGTGTGTGTGTGAGAGAGAGAGAGAGAGAGAGAGAATGTGTGTCTGTGTGCATGTGTGTGTGATTCCTTACCACAATCTCCATTGTGCCCACCACAGTGCTTGATGCATAGAAAGCACTCGATAAATATCTGTTGGTTGAAGGATTGTGTAGTGCTGGGTATTTCTACAATCCTGGTCAGAGTGACTTCATTTTACAAACGGAGAAACTGAGGCCCAGAGATGGGACTCGCGTTGGCCATCGTCCTGCAGCTGGATGGGGGCGGGGCTGGGGTTTGAAGCCTGGCCTCTGACTCAGTCTGGCGCCCTATGCCCTGTTACAGGCTGCCAGCTTCCCTCGAGGTCTGGCGGGTTAAACAGAAATAAAAAGTTCAGAGGAAATTTACCGCAAGGCAGAGTGTTTACCAGCGATGACTTCACTTCAGGCCAGTGAGAGACATTGCAGAATAGAACCAAAAATACCTTTGCCATGAATGAGCTGGACTGCTGGGCTCTGGTTGACTCACAAGAGGTTTTCACTCTATAAGGACTTTCTTGGGGTCCCCTGGGCGTGCCTTCTGCCCTGCATCCAGGTCTGGGAGAGGGTAGGTGGGGTGAGAGCAGGTTGCACGGCTCAGAGCCCACAGGTCCGGCTTGGCTACCTGTGTATCCAGGGGCCTGGCCCTCCCTCCTCTGTCTGGAACCTGTCTCTCCTGCCTGGTGTATAAACGGGCTGGAGGTCATAGCACCCACTCAGATCGCAGCGGGCCTGGCTGCTGGCTGCTCCTTGGGGCGTCTGGACCCTGCAGAACCCTGCCGGGGGGCCCAGGAGTCCTGGGTGCTCAACCCTGCTCCATTCACCACTAGCCCGTCTATCTGTCTGTCCTTTCTTTTGGTCACTCCTCTACCCCTCTGTGTCTTTTGTCCTTGAAGTCACTTAAGGGGCCTGGCCGGTGCTGTCTGCAGGAATGTGGAAATTCATGCCAAGAGCTGTTTCCCAAAGCTCCCCCATCCCTGCGCCCATGGAGCTGTGTTCTTGGCAGAAGGAGGGTAAGGGTTCTCTTACTGCTCCGTTCACGCCTTGGTCCCTGCGAATAGCACTGTCTGCCCCTGCCGGGCCACCTCCTCCCAGGGCACCCACACCGACCCGATCTTCCCTCCTCTTTTTGCGAACAACCTCTTGCCCCTGAGAGCCGCTCAAACAAATCCATGCCTGTGAACCTGGCCAACCTATCAGACAGTCACCGGCTGTGTTCTCATCCAGGCAGAGAGAACTGTGGAGACCCCTAGCCATTTCCATGCACCCCTCACAGCCTGGGATGTTGGATTATCAGCCACCCATTTCAGAGGTGGAGAAGCTGAGGCTCAGAGAGGTAGAAATCTGCCAAGATCTCACAGCTGGAGGGACAGAGGTGGCCCGGGAATGGTCCCACTCTCCTGTGTCCATTGACGGGGCATAAGGCATTCCCTCGGACCCCAGCCTGCTGCAGAGGTTCACATCTGGGATCAGGTGGAGCAGAACCTGCAGCAAGAAAGTTAGGAATGCACCAAGGCCGTTTCCGGAATTCTTGGCACCTGCCAGCTGATAAAAATCACTGAGGGGGTGATGTCACACATTGGTGACCCATTGATCGGCATGTGTTCCTGCTTGTTCTGTTCGGTTGGTATTGGATAATGATTAAGCCAAAGGCTGAGGGTTAGGAAAGGGAAGGAAGTGCGGATTATGACCCAGGGCCACAGACTCTATCGGGTGGGAGATTGGACAGGCGGGAGCCTGAGCAGTGAGTCAGCAAACCCTGACAGGCCATGTCCACTGGGCCGGGAGCAGCCTGTGGCTTTGACATCAGGCAGACAGAGCTGAATGCCATCCCATGTCTGCTGTCTCCTAGCTATGGACCTTGGGAAAGTCTGCTCCTATCCCTGAGCCTTATATTCTCACCTATAAAATGAGAATGTAAAACCCCCTACTTTATAAGGAGGTCAGGCAGATAATGAGAGATGAACCCAGTTAGGGGTTTTGCAGGTAGCAGATGCTCCATAAATGTAGGCTTTCTACCTCCTCCTGCCGCCTGGAGCATCAGTATTCATGAGCTCCAGAGAGAGACAAACCCCAGGTCTGAAGCCCACCCGTCTCCTTTCCTGGATGTTCAACCTGGGGAAAGTTATTCCCCTCCCAGAACCCCAGCTTTGTCTGTAGTAAGAGGGATTATGACACAGCACCTGAGGAGGGTTGGTGGAAGATTCAAATACGATAAGGCTTGATGATACCTAATGTTCATCAGCCTCTTGGCTGAGTGCCAGGAGTCTGCATTTTTTTTTTTTTAAGGATTATTTATTTATTTATTTGAGAGAGCGAGAGCGAGCACAAGCAGGGAGGAAGAGCAGAGGGAGAAGCAGACTCCTCCCTGAGTGGTGAGCCTGACACGGGGCTCGATCCCAGGACCCTGGGATCATGACCTGAGCCGAAGGCAGACGCTTAACCGACTGAGCCACCCACGTGCCCCCAGGAGTCTGCATTTTTAACAAGCTCTTGGTGATCTGATCTGATCTGAGTAGTGAGGCTATGGATGAAGGTCAGAGGGGGTGTGGGGGGGAATGGGTGGAACAGGGGCGCCTGCTTAACAGTGGGCTGTTGCCTTCAGCATGCCCCCTGAGTGAGACAGAGCTAAAGATTACCTGGCAATTAAGTAATCTACTTAATTATTTGTTCACTCGACAAACATATCAGTGCTGGGGATTGGGGGATCAGTTTCTGTCCCCTGGGAGCCCAGGCTGCCGTGGCTTCCAGGA
This sequence comes from Mirounga leonina, assembly GCF_011800145.1. Taxonomy (NCBI): domain Eukaryota; kingdom Metazoa; phylum Chordata; class Mammalia; order Carnivora; family Phocidae; genus Mirounga; species Mirounga leonina. The sequence goes on from NW_023270447.1 coordinate 80,557,401, forward strand.
CAGGGCCCTGGGCCAGCCTAGGGGTCATGCCACCGCCTGCAGGCGAGGGCCCTCGAGCTGGTGTCCAGGATGGGGAGGAATCAGCAAAGGCAAGTGTCCGGGCAGGCATGCTGTGGGGACCGAGTCACACAGACATGCCCTAAAGACAGTCTGCCTTCACTGTCATCATTTTACAGCCTCCCACGGAGGGGAGCACCCTGGCTTGGGGGGCAGGGAGAGCCATGGACGAGCTGTGTGACCTCAGCGAGGGACAGCCCCTCTCTGGGCCTCAGCTTCCTCTTCTGTAAGCTGGAGGCAACGCGTCCTATCCTGAGCGCTTTGGGCAGCGGGAAGGTATGAAGAGCAGGTGTGGCACCCGGCTCCCAGCAGCTGGCCGGCCACCGTGGAGTCCCGGTCCTGGCATCACAGCCAGCCAGCGTCAGGCGTCAGGGTCCTGGTGTCCTAGTGGTCTTCCCCACCCGGCAGGGGAGCCTCTGCCCCACGGCGCTCCACACGCCTCCCCCTCTCCCCCAGGCAGGCTTCCGGGTGAGGGGAGGGCATGCCAGGGTCCCAGGGAGGCTAGTTTTGTCAGAGCCTCAGACCTTAACCCCCTGCACTATCCGACAAGAAACCAGAGACCTGGCTGAGCTAAGAAGGCTGTTACCATAGTAAACAGACTCCTCCTGGGATGAAGAGAGGTCTTCCCCTGGCATGACACCCAGTAGGCTTGGCTGCCGGGACCTGGGACCCCGGCCCACCTGACTTCACAGCGGCCCCTGCCTTTTGCCTGACAAGTCTAAAGCAATGAGCAGAGGTGGGTTAGTAAAGAGACACAGAATAGAAAACAGGAGGCTAGGCCCACTCTCTACTCTGTCCCTAGCTTGCTGTGTGACCTCGGGCAAGTCGCTTTGCCTCTCTGGGTCTCAGTTTTTCCATCTACAAAATGGAGAGCTGGACCGCAACTTCTAGCTCTAACACTCGATGATCCTACAGTTCAAATGCTCATCACCCTGCATGCTGTTACAGAGGAAATATTGAGGACAGGAAAGATTGGTTGGTGCCAGGAAAAGAGTGAGGAGGGAGGAGCCCAGCTATTCTGCACCTTCTTAAGCACCAACCAACATTTGGAAAAATCACAACGGCGTCTTACAGAAAGAGCAGCTGGTTGATGTCTGCAAAGCAGGCTGGGCATGGTCTCCTGATGCCCTTTGTTTACTCGTTCCTCTGTGTACCTGTTCATTCCTGCGTTCCCTCCTTCCTCCCTCTGCTTGTTCATTCTTTTACTGAGCAGTTCGCCTCATGATCGCTAGCATGGATTCTGAAGCTGATTTGCTTGAGTTCAAACCCTGGCTCTGCCAATGACAAGTTATTTGTCTGCAGCAAGTTGCTTGACTTCTCTGTGCCCCTCTTTCTCCATCTGTGGAATGGAGACCACATACCTGCCTTGGGGGTGGGTTTCATGTCCAGTGTGTTAACATGTATGAAGTTCTCAAACCAGTGCCTGGCAGTTACAAGGTGCAATATTCATGTTTGCTGCTATCGTTCGTTTTCTCTGTCATCATTTACTAAGAGATAAGAATGTGGCAGGCCCTGGGCTGGGCAGCGACCCGGGATTGGGATCTGAAGTGCAATCCCCAAACTTGAGGAGGTCACACATGCATAAATAGGCAATTATAGTCATGTGGTCAGTGTTGTGCAGGTAAGCTCAGGGTGCCATGGGAACAAAGAGGAGGGGCACCCAGCCTGGGTGGGGGTGTGCGTCCAGGAAGGATTCCTGGCAGAGGTGTCACTTGATCTGGGTGTGGAGGCACAAGGACATGTGTATCTGCCAGGAGGTGAAGGGGGTGGGGTGCCTAGAAACTCTGGCGGGGGGAACAGCTTGTGAATCGACTTGGAGGGGGGTACTCCTCCCTCCAAGGGAGGAGGGGGAACGTGGATGTCCAGGGAACACACGGGGTTTGGTCTGGCTCGCGGGGTTGGGGTGGGGTAGGTGGCAGATGGATCTGGAGGGGAAGCAAAGCCTTCACTCTGCTGAGTATTCCAGGACTGCTAAAGAGCTAATATTTTATCAGTTAGGCCAGTATCCCCAACTTCTAGGATCATGCTTGAAATAAAGGAAAAAAAATCTCCATGAAATGGACATTTATTTATTAAAAAAATTATGCACATGTGCTACCATGCAAATACATCACGTAAGACACACACACAGAGAAACATTTAATTGGATTGTTTTGCTTTTATTCTCTCTTGAATTGTATGATATTTTGGATATTAATCCCTTATCAGACGTAGGGTTTGCAACTATTTTCTCCCATTCAGTAAGTTGCCTTTTCATTTTGTTGATGGTTTCCTTTGCTGTGCAAAGGCTTTTTAGTTTGATGTGGTCCTACTTGTTTATTTTTGCTTTTGTTGCCTTTGCTTTTGGTGTCAAATCCCCCCAAATCATCACCCAGACCGATGTGAAGGAGCTCACTGCCTGTTTTTTCTTCTAGGAGTTTCATGGTTTCAGGTCTTATGTTCAAGTCTTCAATCAATCCACTTTGAGTTCCTTTTTGTGTGTGCTGCAGGGCTGTCCAGTTTTCCTAACAGGAAAATATAAAACACGAGATAAAGAGAACGCATATAAATAGAAATTCTGGTACCTTTTCTCCCTCGAACCAGTGGCTCTTGTCGTGTATTTCCTGGAATGCATCCTTCCTCCACTTGGGAGCTTGGGGTGTATCAAAGGAGGATAAGTGGAAGAGAGTGGATTTCTACCTTTAAAAGACATCATGACATGTATACATGCTGGTATCCCTGCAGTCATCGAAATGAAGAATAGTTGTATATTATTAACCTTGGAAGCAAAAAAAAAAAAAAAAAAAAAAATTGCAGGGTGACAACTATCTCGATTTGCTCATGACTGAGTGCTTTCCCGTGATGCAGGACCTTCAGTGCAAAAACAGGCAGTGTTCTGGGTACGCCTGGTCACCCTAGTAGTCTAGAACAATCCCATTTTGTAAAGAATACAAAAGAGTGTTTAGAAAAGCACTGGGAGGGTGTTCATCCAAAACATTAACAGTGGTTATCATTGGGTGATGGTATTTTACTTCTGTTTATTAAATGATTTATTTTGGGTTTGCTTGCCTGTATTAAATATTTTCTCGGGAGAAAGATGTATCATTGTGTGACTTTTAAAACATGGAAAACAAAGAAGTTGAGCCTCCCTTCATGTGCAGGGCATAGCATAGATGGGAGGCAGAATAAAGCAGAAGTCCTAGCGCAAGTCAGAAGGTGTGGGAGAACAAGGTGAGGGATGGGAAGGGGCCCTGGATTTGGCACTGGAGTGGGGAGGGGGAGAAACAACACGTTTGAGAGATCAGTGCGAGAGAAGGACTCAGGGTGTCCCAAGACCTCCAGTGGATACTGGGATAGAACCAGTATTTAATTAAAACTATGGTTTTTCCTAGACATTCATACTAGTAATAAAGTTTAGTTTATGAATTAGGCAGAGTAAGAGATTAGCAATACCAATAATAAAATAGAACAACCCTCACAAGATACTGTAATGAAAGTTACGGGAATGTGGTCTGTCTCCTGGAAAATATCTGATCGTGCTGTACTCACCCTTCCTGGAATGACGCGAGATGAGAAAATGTCTGCGTGATGAGATGAAGCGAGGTGAGCGCTGCGGGCATGTGACATAGCTTTAGGCGACTGCCGACCTTCTGATAAAACATCAGAAGGAGGGTCACCTGCTTCTGGACCGCAACTGACCGCCGATAGCTGAAGCCTCAGAAAGCAAAACCGGGGGTATCCACAAGTTTCCCAGTGATGCTGTTAACTGAGATGGGTAATTCGGGAGAGGCGGCGGTTTTGAGAAGGAGGGCTAAAGAGGAGGGGCCGGGAACCTGCGGTCCACTTGGTTTGGGACGCACGGGCCTGTGGGACACCCAGGAGGAAATGGAGGAGACGGATTGAGCACTAGAGCTTAGGCCACCAGCTATCTACAGCCCTGTTGCTCGGCTCAAGCCACCATGACCAGCACTGTCCCTTTGAAAAGTTATCCAGACGTTCAACAACATGTTCTACTAGCTGGGCTTCCCTTCTGACTCATGGCCTAGTTTGAAAGGAGTTCAGTTTAAAGACACACAGCAGTAATCCATTGCTATCACTTGTAAGCGGCAGATGACTCATTTGCATTATATAGAAAGTTTCTCTTCTCTTTGGGGAAAAAAAAAAAAAAAAAAAAAAAGCTCGGGCACCCCCCCTGCTTATCATTTTTTTCCCCTCCAGAATCAGTGTGGTGATTCCAATCCTTTGAAATGTATTGAGACTTGTTTTATGGGCCAGTGTCTGGTGTGTCTTGATGTGCCCTTGATAATGTCTACTCTGTGGTTGGGTGGCGTGGTCTCTAAATGTCAATTAGGGAAGTCAGTCGAAAGGGTTGTTCAGGTTTTCTTTATCCTCGCTGACTTTCTGCCTACGTGTCCTCTCAATTATGGGAGTGTTAAAACTCCCAGTTCTAGTTGTGGGTTTGTCTATTTCTCCATTTTGGGCTGCCAGGTTTGCCTCATGTATTTAGAAGATGTGTTACTAGGGACATACATACCTGGGAGGTATATCCTCTTGACTGGTTGATCCACTTCTCATTAATACTTCTTAATCTCTGGTCATATCCCTTGTTCTGAAGTCTACTTTGTCTGATATTAATATAGCCAGTTTTCTTACGATTAGTGTTTCCTGACTATATATTTTCTCATCTTCTTACTTTTAACTTATCTTTCTATAGAAAGTGGATTTATCTTAGGCAGCATGTAATTGAGCCTTGCTTTTAAAATACAATCTTACCATCTCTGTCTTTAAATTGGACTGTTTAGACAGTTTACATTTAATGTAATTATCAATAAGGTGGGGTTTAAATCTACTTTCTTAGAATGCTAAGCAAAATAATTCAGTCAGAGGAAGACAAATACCAAATGATTTCACACATATGTGGAATTTAAGAAACAAAACAAACAAGCAAAGGGGGAAAAAAAAAAGAAAGAGAGAGAGAAGCAAACCAAGAAACAGACTCTTAACTATAGAGAACAAACTGATGGTTGCCAGAGGGGAGGTGGGTGGGGGGGATGGGAGAGATGGGGATTAAGGAGTGCACTTGTCCTGACAAGCACTGAGGAATGCACAGAATTGTTGAATCACTATATTGTTCACCTGAGACTAATATAACACTGTATATTAACTATACTAGAATTAAAATAAAAAACCTGATAACACATATGATAGAAAAGGATGCTTATCTAAATAAAATTAAATAAATTATTAAAAAATCTACTATCTTGCTGCTTGCTATTTGTCCCATCCCTTCTTTGATTCCTTAATTTCCCTTTGCCTGGCTTCTTTTGGATTAATTATTTTTTTATTCCATTTTGTTTTCACTCTTTGTTCTATTTTTTAAAAAGATTTTTATTTATTTATTTGAGAGAGAGAGAGAGAGAGCATGGGGGGGTGCGTGGAAGGGCAAGGGAGAGGGAGAAGCAAACTCCCTGCTGAGCAGGAGCCTTACTCGGGGCTCGATCCCAGGACCCCAAGATCATGACCTGAGCTGAAGGCAGACGCTTAATCAACTGAGCCATCCAGGCCCACTGTCTCTTTGTTCTATTTTTTTTAGTGGATGCTTAGGGTTAATTAAATGCACCTTACTTTATCACATCATATTTACATAATATTATGGCACTTCCCATATTTGTTAAGGGTCTGATCCAGAAAACAGAACCATTGGGAATGATCTAGAATGTGGGATTTATTTTAGGAATTTGACCTTATATAATTATATGGAGCTGGCTAAACAATCTATAAAAGGCCATTTTCTTTGTGTCTGGTGCTGGTATACTACAGACTGAAGGGAGGGAATTTGGGAAGGGGAGATGGATTTAATGTGGGGAAAGAGTGGGTGAGAGCAGGAACAAACCAGCAGCCACATATCATCTCTCATCTCCTCTATGATGCCAACTTCAATGATGTCAATGACCTATAGGAGAAACTGGGGCTTTTCATCATTTAGCTAAACAGAGCTAGTCTAGGGATCAGAGAAACTTGAAGGACAATCCGGCAGGAGGTAGAGGAGTTGTCTTTCCAACTCCTGCTTCATGACGACAAGGTGACCCAGCAGTTAAGTGATAGTGTGTGAACTGCGCTTACTCTTCCTGTACCAACATTTTGAGTGGGGGAAGAAAAAAACAAGTGGCAATTGCTTTATTCCACCTTCCAGATGTTGCACAAAATGTCTTCTGTGACCCACACTAACTTGGAACTATATAGGGAGAGGAATTCTGGGAAACAGAGTTCCCAGAACAGCTTAGCTGAGTTGACGCAAGACAAATCCACTACAATAGCTCACGTAAGAAACTTGTAGCCACAGTGCATTTCCGTTCCTTATTCTGTCCTTTTTTGCTATTGTTGGCATACATTTTGCTATTTCATACATCATAAACCCCAGCATACACTGTTAATATTTTTTTATCTTTTAAAGAAATTGACAAATCTACTTTGTGTAGATTCAAGTTTCCATCCAGTATAATTTTCCTTTCACCTGAAGAATTTCCTTTACTATTTCTTATAGTGAAGGTCTGCTGGTGACACATTCTCTCAGGTTATGTTTTTCTGAAAAAGATTTTATTTCTCCTTCATTGTTTAAAGAATATTGTGGCTGGAAACCTAGAATTTTAGATTGAGAACTTTTTCTGTCAGTGCTTTAGAGAGGTTCCATTGTCTTTTGGCTTGCATAGTTTCTGATAGAAGCCTTCTTTTTAAAGAGTTTATCTATTATCTATCTATCATCTATCTATCTATCTATCTATCTATCTATCTATCTATC
>NW_023270447.1:80564245-80630836 GCF_011800145.1 Mirounga leonina
TATCTATCATCTATCTATCTATCTATCTATCTATCTATCTATCTATCTATCTATCATCTATCTATCTATCTATCTATTATCTATCTATCTATCTATCTATCTATCTATCTATCATCTCTCTATCTAGAGCACAAGTGTGGAGAGGAGCAGAGGGAGAGGGAGAGAGAGAATCTCAAGCAGACTTCACGCTCAGCATGGAGCCCAACGTGGGGCATGATCTCACGACCCTGAGATCATGACTTGAGCCGAAATCAAGAGTCGGACGCTTAACTGACTGAGTCACCTAGTTGCCCCAGAAGTCTTTTAATTCTTACCGTGTTCCTCTGTAACTAACATGGTTGTTTCTCTCTTTGATTTTAAGATTTTCTTATTACTGGATTTCAGTAATTTGATTATGATCTACCTTGGTTTAGGGTTTTTATGTTTATTCTATTTGGGATTTCCCTTTGAAGTTCTTGGATCTGTGGGTTTATAGTTTTCAGAAAATTTAGAAAATCTTTTTTCCCAACATATTTTCTGTTTCTCTCCAACCCCCCTCCTCTCCCTTTTCAGTTACTCATGATAGACTACTTGATGTCATATCACAGATTACTAAGCTCTGTTCATTTTTTCTCAGTCTCTTCCCCTGTTGTGCTTTAGTTTAGATAGATAATATTGCTGTATCTCCTGGGTCAATGATCTTTTCTTCTGCAGTGCCTAATCTGCTGTTAGCTTCATCTAATGAATATTTTATTTTATTTTTATTTTTATTTTTTTTTTTGGTGGGCAGCAAAGCAAAGTTTATTGAGCAATAGTAGAGTTTATTGAGTAAGAGTACAAAGCTCCCAAAGAGGGAGGGGACCTGAGAGGGTTGCCCGTATTTTTGTTTTAGATATTATATTTTTCATCTTTAGAAATTCCATTTGATTTTTTTTATGTCTCCATTTCTCTCCTCATTATGCTTATATTTTTCTTTAAATACTTCAACACAATTATAATAACTATTTTAACATCTCTGTGTGTTAATCTCATCATCTCTGTCACTTCTGGGTCCATTTCTATTGACTGATTTTTCTTCTGGCTATGGGTCCCATTTTCCTGATTCTTGGCATATCTAGTAATTTCTGACTGGATGCTGGGCATTATGGATGTTATGTAGTTGAGGATTTCAGTTTTGTTGTCTTCTTTTAAAGAGTGCTGGGTTTTGTTGTAACAGGCAACTAGGTTACTTACAAATCAGCTTGCTCTCTTTGAAGCCTGTTTTTAAGCTTTGCTATAACTGGTCTGGACTAGCCCTCACTCTAGGGATAGCTCAGCTTACAGCTAAGGCATGACATTTACAAAGTCTTCACCCAATGTTCTAGGTTTTCAGTGACTTCTCATCACTCTGACTGGTTGCAACTCAAATGCCTCCTGTCCTGTGTGAGCTCTGGGAATTGTTTAGCTTGCAACTTCCTAGTTTTTCTTTGCCCAGTATCATGGAGTTTCACCCTACTGCTTAGCAACAACTCCAGAAGGCCAGATGCAGCTTCCTGGAGCTCTTTTTGGACACAGCTTTCTCCTTTCTAGAACTTTGGTGCACAGCTTCTAGCTGGGTGCCTGAACTCCAATCTCCAAATCCTCAAATCAGCAAGATTACTGTAGTCTGCTTGGGATCCCTCTCCTGGAACCCTGGTCTGGAATATGACTCCATGCAGAAAACCAGGACAATCAAGGGTTCCCCTCTTTTGTTTCTCTTCTCTTAGGGATCACATCCTTCCATGCTTGTTTTTAATTGTTGGGAAACAGTTGTTTCCTATATCTTGATCAGTTTTCTAGTTGTTTGGGTGGGTAGGTAAGTTTAATCCTTGTTACTATATCACATCCAGAAGCAGAAGTCAGGAATTGATATAAAGAAAAGCTCTCTAGTGGCTCTTTAAATGCTACCCCTCTCTCATTAAGTTTTTAATTTCTGTCTCTTTTGTGTTTATGCCATCATACTTTGCCTTTACTTATAATCACATACATATGTGACTCAATGGACTATATGGGCCATGTAGGTGAGCACAGAGTCTCTCAGTAGCTTCTCTGAATCTAGTACATGATAGGCCCTTGGGAAGTGAGGCTGAGTTTCCTTGTGTGGCAATGAACTGAAGTGACCCTGATGAGGTAATGGGTATCCCAAGCTGAAACTCAGGAGGACCAGCTCTCTCCCTTGTGTGATCAACAGTAGGCATACTCCCAGGTGAAATCATGAGGGTGCACAATTCTCCCTTATTAGGCAGGAGACCAAGTGATTGGTTACAACAATCCAAGCCTGTCCAGACTTGCCAAATACATCATCATGACATTAGAGCTCACAAAGCCTCAGATCTTGGCATAATGGAAGGGCTTGACCACAGGTGCCCTGACAGTGTTGCATGATCCCCCAGAGTGAGGCCAAACCATTCCCCAAGGGGCAGGTCCTGGAGTGTCCAGGAACTCAGACTGTTGCTGCTCTTGCCCACTTTCCCTGGAAATGGAGCAAGGATGGGGAGTGATGAGGTCTGGGCCCTTGCCCTAGCTAGGTGACCTTAATCAGCTGACTCAGTTTCCCCACCTCCAAATGAAGCCTCAGACAGGTTGGTCTCTAATGCTTTTTCTTGCTCTAAAGAGCTGGTTCTTGCAACTGATGGCTTGATGGTCCTGGAAGTCTGTGATTCCCCAGCTGCTGAGTCTGAGCTTATAATTGATGGTACTGGGACACTGGCTTTTTGTGGCTCTGTGATTAGAATAATCGGTAGCTCTTGAATGCTCCATGATGTTGTGAACCTAACCTTCTATAGTTCTGATGGCCACAGTCAGTGACAAATCTATGACACTGTTGGGTGTCTCTGTGGCCCTGAAGCATACACCTCATTCTTCTCCATCAGCAGCAGTGGTGCTGGGGTGCCTGGGACCCAGCTTCCTATCTGCTCGAGAGCTCAAACCTGCTCCTCATTCGTTGCTCCCAGGGTCAATTAATCCGAGTGATTCACTTGCAGGAGCCAGTGAGAAACAGAGGTACAGCAAGTGCCAGCCTCGTCGCCTTCAGCCTGAAAGGGCTTAATTGTTTGCCTGCCTGAGAGAGCCGTTGTGCTCCGCCATCTAGTGAGGGCCTGGCTGGGCCAAGCCTGGCTGAGCTGGCGTGAGAGCGCAGGGCAACACTGCACTGTGCCCATCCTAGAGGGACGTTCTGCCCTCCCTGCCCATCATCCAGGGTGACGCTGTGCACTCTGAAGAGGGATGAGCCAGGGCCCATTGCTGATTCTGCCCCCAGTTCCTGGGGCCACCTCTGGCTGGGCTGGTGCCTGTTTTGCCAGCCCTGGGTGGTGGCCCTGGTTTGCTTGGTTTCTGGCCTGACCCCACCAGAGAGTCCTCTGGGCCTGGTTGTGCTGTCTGGGTCCTCTGGACACACCCCCTGGAATGGCTTGTTTCTATTTCATTTTCCTGTAAGTGAGGACTCAGATGTTTCTCCCTGATCTTTGGCCTGTGGATCTGGGACAAACTTCTGGCAATCCCATAAGCCTGTCCCTGACGCTGTTTGCAGTCAGATCCTGATCCACAGGGACAGGTTGGAGGAGAAGCCCCCCACTCCGTCACCTGTTCATGTGGGACAACTCACATCCCCTCTCTGAGCTGCGGGATTGTCAACCTACAAAATGGGAGTGTGGGATTTCCCTCCCGGTGGCTATGGGGAGAAATTCATGAGAACCTGTGTGCAAGCGTGCTCTGGGCATGAAGGGTTGGGGATTACTATGCAGACAACAGGGTGGGTTCTCCAGGAACACATGTGAGCCTGTCTCCTATACCACACCACAGAGGGGGGTCCCCTGCCCCAGGGGGAATGTCTCGTGGGCACCTGGGTCTGCCTCTCCTGGCAGGAATTAGAGACTTGTTCCTTCTGAGAGGGGAGAATGTCATCAGGAGAAATTCATTCATTTATTCATTCATTCATGCAACATCCATTAGTTCATTTGTTCATTCATACATTGCCAGTCACTGTTTTTGCCGCTGGTTTTTGTCTTGGCAATTCTACCTTGAGAATGATGTCATTACACTCTGGACTTGGAGGGGCGCAGGGTGGGGAGGTGGGAGTGGCCACACTAGCCCAGCCCCCCTGGGGGGAAGCATTCCAGGCAGGGGTTAGGAGCGAGCATGTTGGAGTCAGACCCCTATGGGTCTCTGCCATTACTCTCCTCGCTGAGTGGCCTTGGGCATATTACTTAGCTTCTCAGAGTCTCTGGCAGCTCAGCTGTGAAATGGGGGAAAGTATCGGCGATCCCCCTGCCAGGGTTGCTGTGAGGCCTGAATGTAATCAGGTGTAGTCCTGAGGGACCAAAGATGGGCTCCATAAATGGGGTGGAGGTTAAGGTCATAGGAATCAGGTGACCAGTTTGAATTTCAGCTCTGCCACTGGCGGGTCGAGGGGCCTTGGGCAAGCCACTTGGCCTCTCCTGCCTCCGTTTTCTCTTCTGTCAAATGGGACTCATAAGGATATTGTGCAGTTAAAATTTTGTAAAAGGTAGATCATGTAGCACAAGGCCCGGCACGAGGAAGACCTCAATCATTTGTAGCCAGTAGCATTATTAAATATTCCTCATGATACCTGAGGACTTCATTCAAGAATTTCTCAGGGAAGCATGTGCCCCTGGATGGCTTTGGAGAAAGACTCTGTCCACATGGCAAACAGGGATTTGTCTTGGAGCTTGGGATTTCTTTATATGGAACGAGTGTCCCACACCTGTCTCCCAGTTGGCCCCACTGGAATTTCTAGATTCCTAAGTTACCGGTGAAGGAGGCACCCTTCCTCACCCCTTGAGTTTCCAGGAAGGGTTTGGTCTCTGTTTTGGTGCCTTGTTGCGGGGTTTCCATGGGGAGACGGAGCTTGAAGATTGCATTGATCTCAGCTGCAACACCCCTGAGACCAAACCCAGCTCACCTTCCAGTGTGGGAGGGGGCTGAGGGAGGGCGCAGCCAGTGCTGAGCCTTGACTAAAAACCTGTAACGGATCCGCACTGCTGGGCTCCAGATGAGCAAGAGGACTGCCGCATCCAGGTCCTGCCCATCTGGGCGCTTAGCCTTCCTGGCTCTGACGCCAGCATTCTGTTCCCCGTCTTTTCCAGTCTGTTCCAGTTCCCGATGATGGGGCTGCCAAAGGGTCAAGAGTGAATATGAGCCTGGTACCCAGGCTCCAAAAGCATGCATTCATTCACGTATTCATTCCAGATCTCACCAAGATTCTTGCACTGGCATTTGGGGGAACAGTAGTGGACTTGCCTTCGAGCAGCCCGCAGTCCAGAAGACCTGGTCAAATTATAACCCAACTGAAACAGCAGTGTTATGACAACTCTTTTTTAAAAAGTTTTGTTTATTTTAAGTAATCTCTACACCCGATGTAGGACTCGAACCCACGACCCTGCAATCGATCAAGAGTCACATGCTCTTCTTACTGGGCCAGCTAGGCGCCCCATGACAACTCTTTAGTGTGTTTGGGCATAACCTCTTTAAGAACATGACGAAAATAAAGAAACTTCCCGCTCCCCCCAGGAAATGTAATAAGCACACGCACATGAAATTTTGCCTACAATTTTAGGATGTTTGCGGATTCCCCAGACATCCACTCAAGAACCTCAGATCAAGAATTCCTCAATCATAGTGGGAAAATTGCTGAGAGAGCCAAGCCAGGAGGCTGTAGAAATGCAGAGTTAAGGAATGCTCCTTAGTCTAGGAATTCAGGAAAGACTGCCTGGAGAAGTCCTACTTACTCATTTAGCAAGCACTTCCTGAGCGCCTGTGAAATGCCATCCATTGGTGATATGCCATCAAAGAAAAAGGCAAAGTCCCTCCTCTCCTGGAATTTATGGTCTAGTGGGGAAAGACAAATCAATGAACGCAGGGAAGCAAACAAATCAATGAACACAGGGATGTCTGGGGGTGAGGAGGAGCCCACTTTAGGGGAAGTGCCAGGCAGAGGGAACAGTTAATAGAAAGGTCCTGGGGTGGCTGTGAAAATATAGGGCTGGAAGAATGCGTGAAAGAAAGCCAGTGTGGCTGGAGCTTAGCGAGTGGTGGGGGATGGGCGAGGTTGCCAAGCAAGGGCCGTATCACACAGGCTTTGGGGTCCAGGGTAGGGATTAGGATTTTGCTGGGGAGCCCTGTTTCTCTTAAAGTTCAGAATTTTAAATTTGTATAAATGAAAGCAATGTGCACATTTCTTTTCACAGCTGCCTTTTTTTTTCATCCGACAATGCTTGATAACTGTTGAATTAATTTATCTTCATCTGCTACTGAGGATTATATGGCACATGTACTTATCCATTCTCATACTGATGGGCGTTTAGGCTGTATCCTGTTTTGTGATTGCAGCTGAATCCGAAATGGAAGATCAGTGGGTTGAAGGGTGTGCACATTTTCAACCTTACAGGAAGTTGCCAGATGGTTCTCTAAAGTTCATGTACTAATTTAGATTCCCACTAGCAGCGTCCGAAAGTTCCCATTTCTTTATATCTTTGCCAACAGTTGATATTGTCAGCCTTTTAAGGTTTTGACAATGTTTTGGGTATAAAATGGTAACTCGCTTTAATTTGCATTTCCAGGATTACTAGTGAGGTGAAACATGTAATTTCGTATTTATTGGCTCTTGGGAGTTTCTTCTCTTGAGAACTGTCTGTTCATATCCCTTGTCATTTTCCCACAAAGATGTCTCTTTCTAACTGATCGATAGAAGTTGTTTATATATTCGAGTTACTAATCCATTGTCTTTTTTTTTTTAAAGATTTTATTTATTTATTTGAGAGAGAGAGAATGAGAGAGAGCACATGAGAGGGGGGAGGGTCAGAGGGAGAAGCAGACTCCCTGCCGAGCAGGGAGCCCGATGCGGGACTCGATCCAGGGACTTCAGGATCAATACCTGAGCCGAAGGCAGTCGCTTAACCGACTGAGCCACCCAGGCGCCCACTAATCCATTGTCTTTGATAAATGTTGCAAAGCTCTTCTCCCACGCTGTTTACTGGAGGGTTTTAAGAAGAGGAGTGACATGCTGTGATTTACATTTTTAGAGATCACTCTAGCTACCGTGTGAAGAATAGATGGGGATGATGGGCATGAATGCAAGTGGATAAACCAGTTAGAGGTTCATTGCCGTGGTCCCAGGATGAATGATGGTGGCCTTGACTAGGGTGGTAGAAGGGGAAATAGAGAAAGGTGGACAGTTCCAGAGTACATTTTGGAAGTAGAGTTGATAGAACCTGCTGATAGATTCGATGTGGGGCAAGAAGAAAAGATAGGAATCAGGATGACTCTTAGGTTTTTGGTCTGAGCAACTGGGTGGATGGTGGTGCCATTGACTGAAATGTAGAACAGCAGGTGGAGAAACAGGTTTAGGCTGAGAGAGGGGGGAATAAACTCTTCTGTTTTCAACATGTGAAGCTTGAGACAGCCTGTGAGCATCCAAGAGGTAAAATCAAAAAGGCAGTTGGATCCGTGAGTTCAGGGGAAACAGCCAGGGCTCAGGATAGACATTTAGGAATCATCAACACATGGATGGAATTTAAAGCCATGAGACTGGCTAAGATGGAAAAGACAAGAGGTTCCCAGGTGAGCCTCAGCACATGACAACATTTAGAGGTTGAACAAAGGTGGAGAATCGATAAAGAATGCCCTAGAATGTAAACTCCCTGGAGCAGGGTTTTGTTCTGTTGACTGTCTAATGTCTAGCATAGGACTTAACAAGTAGTAGTCTCTTAGCAAATATTTGTTGAAGGAACACATGATGGAATAAATGAACGAATCAAGAGATTGAGAAGGAGTGGCCAATGAGATAGAAGGAGAACAGGTACCATAGAAGCCAAGAGAAAGAGAAAGGTTTCAAGAAGGCAAGAATGGTCAATTGCATTAAATGTTGTCAAGAAGTTGCGTAAGAGTTGGACAGAGAACGGACCATTGGATTTGGCAACACAGACTTCACCAGTGACCTTGACAAGAATAGTTGAGGCTTGAAAGAGGTGGAGTTTGCCAGATCCTGTGAGGTAGGGGGCAGGGTGAGGGTGGGGAGTGAAATGATGTTCCGAGCAGTGGAAGAGCATGGGACAATGCCAGGGGGCAAGTGGGGCTGGTTCCTGTCACTGCAAGTTGTTGCAGCTGAGGGGAGGGTAAGAGAGTGGCCAGGGGAGATGAGGCTGGGGCCCATGGTAAGACAGGCTGAGAGGCTGAGGGCAGCCCAGTGGTTTTGAACATGATCACTTGGTCTGGAGTTAAGGGGGTAAGTGTCCACATGTTAGTCAAGATTCAGGAGACAGAATTCCAAATCTAGTTGATGTCTTTCCTCATGCAACCGAAAAGTCCAGGGATAGATCCTGGCTTTAGGTGCAAGACTTGGACTGTCTTCATTCTTAGTTCTCCTTCTCTCTATGTTGGCTTCCTGTCAGGCAGGCCATTCTCTCAGATGCACAAAATCGAGGCTTCCATCCTGCTCCATTCACCTCAGGGGGAAAGCCGGTTCATTTCCACTCCCACCATCAAATGAAGTCTCATTGGTTCTGCCTGGTGGTCATGTGTCATCCCTGACCCAATCACTGTCGGCAAAGGGAGGGTGCTCTTCTCTGATTGGCCAGGCCTGGGTCATATGAGGAGCCCTGGAGCTGGTGTGAAAATGGGTCTACCAGAGGTAATTTCCCGTTGGAAAATCAAAGTGCTCACACAAGAGCAGGGTGTGTGGTGGAGGGTAATGCCGAACGAGTTAACCCACAGAATTTAATGATTACCGAGCACTAGAAGGACATAGATTTGTAGAATATTAGGATATTAAGAAACGGGGAAGTGAGGGGTAGGGAGAGATTCTTTAGGGAATTCCTACAGAGATTCCCTAATTCAGTGCTTTCCAACAAAAGTGGAACGTGAACCACAAATGTAACTTTAAATCTTGTAGGACCCACATTAAAAACAAAAAGAAAAGAAAAGAGAAACAGGTGAAATTAATTTTAATAATACATTTTATTTAACCTACAAATCCTAAAATATCATTGGAAGGTAATCAATATGAGAAACATTAAAGAGATATTTTATATTCCTTTTTCCTATTAAGTCTTCAAAGTCTGTATTTTGTACTTATAGAACATCTTAGTCCAAAATCTAAATTTTCCCCAGAAATACTTGATCTGTGTTTAGAGTTTATCAAATTTACAATGGAAAAAAGTAGGTTCCAATACCCAAGTTGTTCCAAATGTACTTGAGAATTCTCCAATGACTTAAGACTTGTGTATCTGTTTTAAAATTCATATTAATTAAAAGTAAATACAATTTCAAATTCAATTCCTCAAGTCCCACTAGCCATATTTTAAGCAAGGGGTTACCATATTGAACAGCACACCCTGATACGATGTGTTTGTCAGACAGAGGAAAGTGACATCCAGGGAAGAGATTGGCCCTTCAACGGCACTGAGCTGAGCAGGCGCAGACCCCAGGTCTTCTGACTCTGTCAGGGGCTTTCCACTCCACCTCACACCCGCCCTGTCCTGAGCGGGTCAGTGAGCAGCGACCTAGGAAGCAGTACTAAGGAAGTGGGAGTCCAAATCTTATCGAGGCTCAAATTCTTGCTCAGGCTGTAAAAAGTGTTCCTTTATTTTATGTTATTCTTGTCTGTAACCATCCCTGCCACTGGATGATAAATGTGTTTGGAATGAGTGCATAAATGCATCAGCAAACAGTATGCATTTATTGAACACCTCCGTGTTCTAAGCACTGCACCCAGCCTTGGGACATGGAGATGAGGCTGGCCCAGCTCCTGCATGTAAGGGGCTCACCATCTGGCCAAGGGGCGACAGGGTGGTAAATGCATCATTTAGGGTGCACAGGATGGTGTGGGGCAAGTGCTTGTGGGAATGAGCAGATCGAGTGCCTCATGGATGGAAACCACCAGCAAACAGCCTCTGGGCCTGGTTGAGTCCTTGGGAAAATCCACAGGGAGCCCACACCTGGTGCTGCTGGGTGTTGGGCCTTGGCCTGTGGGTGTGGGGGTGTTTGGGTAACAGCCGAAAGGCTAGGAGGAGTTGTTTTGGTTGTTGATGTTTGGAACTGAGAGGGGCTATTGTTAGGTGAAGTCTCAGCTCGTTGATGTGTGGGATTGGCTTGGGACCATGGGGTGGATACTGGCTGGGGTGTCGGCCATCAGTTAACATCGCTTTGTTGATGAGAACATCTCTTCATTGAGCACCCACAGCATCCTCCTCTCCACTCACCATTGTATGCTCTCTCTCTCTCTCACACACACACACGTACACACACATATGATTGCTACCTAATTTAATTTGTGGAGCCCCATGAACTACAAAAATGCAGGATCCCTTGATCCAAAATTAAGAATTGCAAGATGGTGGCACAAAAGCAGAGTGTTAACAAGTGCAGGACCCTAAGTGGGGGGTCCTATGCGACTGCCCAGGTCCTGAGTCCCAATTCCCGAGTCTGGGAAGCCAACCCTCCACACACGCAACACACAAGGTCCCTGCTGGTGGTGCTGGACTCGTGCCTGCCCTTGGAAAAGTGCAGCAAGTGGTGCCAAGTGCTGTAGAGATTTGTTATCTCTTGCAATCTGCCCACATCTGGATGTCAACGATGACTATCATGCCCACTTTACATATGAGGACATGGAGATGCTGAGGACGACCTGGCACCTGAACCCCAAACTTTGCTGAGTCCGAAGCTCAGACTTGTTCCTCTGCCTGCCCACCTCTCCTGCTGAGAAGAGTAAGCCTCCTTTCTTGGTGTCCTTTCTGATTTTTTTCTAATGTTCTTTTCCTCTGACATTTTAGATGGTGAATCTGATAGAAAAATGGAATCACAAGGTTCCTCTAGCCATGTGGGGTTGGTCACTCTTCCTGTCAGTGAGTCCCCACCATGAGGACCTGTGGTGTCCCCACACCCGGCCTAAATCACCAAGGATTCTCCGGGGGCGGATCTGAGTCACCTCCTGCACTTGTCTTCTTCTCTCCACCCCATGTGGACTCAAGAGCAGCCCATTTTCCTTTAACTCCTTCTCAAGGTGTCACTCACCTGAGCAGCATAGGCTTTTACTGAGATTTGGGCTCACGGGAGAATTGCATCACAGAACAGCAAACAATGGGAAAGTAACATTAGATGCTTCTCCTCTTAGTCATCTCCGGGCCCCCACTGCCTCCCCGGGCTGCTTCCTGACCAAGGCTTCGCTGGAACCTCCCATGTTCTGTACCTCCTTACTTCTCTCCTGTTCCTCCCTGCTACCCAGGCTGTCTCTACCCCATCTTTCCAGGGATGTCCTGTTCATTCATTCATTCACTCACTTATTCATTCCTCACTGAGCATGTAGTATGTGTCAGGCACTGTGTTTGGTGCTGGAGATACAGGGAAGAAGTCTCTGCCTTCATGGGCTCCCAGGTTGGTGGGAAGATGGACCTGAAATGCCTGACACAGACACACAGCTTCGCTTCTGAGTTTTGGTTGTGACAGATGCTGTGAAGGTGAAGGATGGAAAAGTAGAACAAGATGGGGAAGACCCATCTTAGATTGTGTGACATTTAAGTCAAGACCTGAAAGATGAGCAGGGGCCAGCATGGGAAGAAAGTGACAGAAGGATGTCCTTAACAGAGGGCACACATGGGCAAGGTCCCTGAGGCATGGAGGAGCTAGGGGGTGGTCTATGCAGAGTAGAAGGGAGCCAGGGTGCTCGGGCTGCAGTGAGCAAGGGGGACAGCAGAGGAGATGGGGTCAGGGAGCAGGTGGGGTCCATTGGTGCAGGGCTCCATGGCCAGGAAAGGGGCTGGGGTGTGATCCCCAGTCCAGCAGAAAGCTCCAGGAGGCTTTTGAGCGTGGGAGTCATGTCTGAATTACATGTCAAGAAAGACTTCTCTAGCCATTGGATGGAGAACAAGCTGGAGAGTTGAAAGGACGAGTGGACGTGGGGGACAATGGCTGACAACTTCAGGGTTCACGTGCTGGATGAGGATGGCTGGGTGGGGAACGATGATGATGGAGGCAGAAGAGGTGGATAGATTGGACATTTCTTATGGAGGTAGAACTGGATCATGCTGGAATTGTGTGTGGTGATGGAAGATGATTTCCACATTTCTGGAACTTCTGCCCTCTCTACAGCCCCATGGGCCCTCCTTCCCTTGCCTTCAGATGTAGCAATGATGCATGACAACAACCACCCAGAGCCCAGGGGACAAAACTGTGTTCCTGGGTATTTGAGGTGGGCATGAAAGGTTGGACTGTGTTATAGACCCAGTCAAGCACCATGTGGAGAGGTTAAATGGGGTGACCTTTGATAACCCTCTTTTCTTCCTTATCATTGAAGGAATGCACAACAAAGTAAAAAAATGGATGATGTCCGTGTTGTTGGCAAGGACTTGGAGAAAGAGGTAGCTTGAATACCATTAGTGGGAAAACCACCAGGCAAATCTTATTTTTGGAAAGTACTTTGGGGTTATATATTTACATTTAAAATACATGTGACCATAGACTGGGCTTCTTAGAATCTCCTCTAAGAAATGAGTATGTATGTACCTGCATGCTTGTAAGCATGGCCTGGGATCTTCACGACACTGTGGTGTTTCCATTAGTCAGAAACTGTAAACCAACACCCTAAATAGTCACCAGTTGTGGATAGGTAGGCAAACTGTGGTCCTTCCATACAGTAGACACCACATAGCAGTTAGAATGACTGAGGGAGCTATCTTTACCAAAAGCTCTCCCAGGCCACACCGGGTAAGTGAAAAAGTAAGTTACTATCAGTATAGTTCCTACGTTAGGAGGCCAATTATGTAAAAAAAGAAAAAAACCCCTAAAGAATGCTGCCTCTTTCTAAATGTACATACATATCCATGCAAAATGAACAGAAAAAGGACTCAAAGGAATGACATTAAGCTGCTCACAGCGGTCACTGATGGGAGGGGATGGGCACTGGGGTGGGGGTTAAAGATGATGCTGGCCTTAGGCATTTTCCTTGACTGCTTCCCCATGAGTCTCTTTTTGTGCATTACTGGTGTAATTAAAAAGTTCAAACAAAATCACATATTCATTACAAACCCTCTGAAAATGCAGTTATGTAAAATGAAGGGGAGAAAAATACCTATAATAATACATCCCAAAGGTAACTATTATTAAGGTCTTTGTTTCCAAATCTTTCCTGTATTTTCCCATGCTTTAAAAATATGACTCTATTATTAAACACACTATTTTATGACCTGCTTTTTTTTTACACTTCATATCTTTCCATGCCATTAAAATTCTCCCAAGCCAAGTTTTTTTTTTTTTTTTTTTAAATGCATTGTCTTATGCTGCTGGGTTTTACCATTTCATATTTAAATCCTCTATGGTTGACACATAACACATTTCTAATTTTTCTTTATTATATACAAACTTTTAAGCACCTCTTTATTTTTTTTTTTTTAAGATTTTATTTATTTATTTGACAGAGAAGGAGAGAGAGAGCACACAAGCAGAGGGAGAGGGAGAGGGAGAAGCAGACTCCCCACCGAGCAGGGAGCCTGATGCGGGACTTCGTCCCAGGACCCTGGGATCATGACCTGAGCCAAAGGCAGGCACTTAATGACTGAGCCACCCAGGCGCCCCTAAGCACCTCTTTATACAATTGTCCAGTTGTTTATTTAGGGGAATTTTATTAGGAAACTATATGGGTTAAGGTGATTTGGAAGCTCTTTTCTTTTATTTTTTTTAAGTAGGCTCCACACCCAGCATGGGGCTTGAACTCACGACCCTGAGATCAAGAGTCACATGCTCTACCAGCTAAGCCAGCCAGGTGCCCTGGCAACCTCTTAGTGTGCAATGCCCAGTTGCCTTCCTTGAAAGGGAAAGCATTGCAGACTGAACAGGACAGTATGTTCCTGACAGTCCTCTTTGCCTCAAGGTTTTTCAAGAGGAGCTTCTTGTTCAAAGCGAGAAAAGGTTCCCAGGAGAATCAGTGGAGTCTTCCTCACAGGAAACCTTCAGAGAGGGAGGACATGTAAGTCTGTCCAGATTGGTCTTCAGAGGCAGAGCTGGCAGGAGACCCCTGAAGTCCCTCCCAGAACTGATAGGAGGTTTCAGTGACAAGAATACCATGGAAACGGTGTCAGGGTTAACCATGGGGGCCAAGGCCGCTGGGTGGATCTCCAAAGACTCTGCCCGCAGAGGGAGGCCAGGAGTCAGGTTCCCTTGAGGCCCACAAAGACAGAGTCTCTCCAAGTGTAGCCACTACACGCAGTGTGTATGCCTCCCCAGACAGGATTCTAGGCACTGTTAAGAGGTAAAGACCAGGCCATGTGAGAGAAGCGTTCTGTGCTGAGCCCAGGGGGTGACCAGTAAACTCTCCAGAGTTTGCCTGAGGACTGGAGTGGCTGTGGACTGTGCACTTGGCTGCCAGGACGGGCTTGGGGACAGCTTCTCCAAAAAATCCTCGACCCTCCATCCTTCATCCCCATCTACCCATCTTTGGTCCAGTGCACGCAACATATTGATAAAAGTAATCATTCACATGGTCCTTTTGCTGTATATACAAATATCGAATCATTATGTTGTACACCTGAAACTGATATAATGGTATGTATCAATTACACCTCAGTAATAATAGTAGTAGTAGTAGTAATAATAATAATAATAAAAACAACCTGAGGGGCATCTGGGTGGCTCAGTCGGTTAAGCGTCTGAATCCTCTTGATTTTGGCTCAGGTCATGATCTCAGGGTCGTGAGATTGAGCCCCGTGTCTGACTCTGCACTGGGCATGGAGCCTGCTTGGGATTCACTCTCCCTCGGTCCCTCCCCCACTCACGCTGTCTCTCTCTCTTTCTCAAAATAAAAAAAGCAACCCCAAACCATCCGCATGATTCAAAGATGCATCCAGAACAGCCATCACCCCTGCAGCCCCCAACTGCTTCTCCTCTGCTGGTCCCTGCTCGGTTTTCTGCAAATACTAAGAGTATTCATTAGTGCCATGAAATCATAGTATCACTGTTGACCTCCACTTTGCAGTCACCCTGAACTGCAAAGATCGCTCAGATATATTCCTTTTTCCCTCTGTACCTGCTACGTCACCCCAGCCACGCACTCATCATCGCCATAAGAACAAAGACTCACATGGGCAGGGCATTCTGTTGAGCACTGTAGCATTCGTGATTTCACGTAATACTCACAAGACCCCGGAGAGGTAACAGCCTCACGGCAGGTCTCCCCCGTCGTTTTGGGTCTGCAGTCCACACCATCCTCACGTTTGCCAGAGTATGGGTGTCTGGGTGTGGTAGTTGCATTTCCTTTTTGAAATTAAGAACATTTCAGGGGCTCCTGGCTGGCTCAGACAGTGGAGCACGCGACTCTTGATCTCGGGGTTGTGGGTTCGAGACCCATATCGGGTGTAGAGATGACTCAAAAATAAAATCTTAAAAACAAAAGAAGGAAATTAAGAATGTTTCATCCACATAAACCATGCCTTATATGTGAAATATTAATAATGATGATGTTGACAATGATAATATTAATAAATTCATACACCCACATCCATCTTGGGAGAGCTGACATTACAAGTTCCTGAAGCTTCCCCTGTGTATGTCTCCCTAGCTCTTCCTCTCCCTCCCATCTGGAGGCAATAACTACCCTGGATTTTGCATTTATTGTTCCTTTACCCTTTTCTTTATAGTTTTCTCACAGTGGGATGCAGTCTTGAACAATATATTGTGTAGCTTTGCGTGCCTTTGAAATTCAGAGAAATGGCGTTGGATGGCATCTTCTTACAGGGCTTGTGTGTGTTTGTTGCACGTTTGTTTGTGACATTCACCCACACTGTTGAGCTGTGTGCGTTCGTTTTTGCTGCCGTAACGCACTGTCTTGTATGAATAAACCACAAATCATCAATCCATTCTCCTCTATATGGACACAGTGTTGCTGCCGTCCGCATTGATTACATCTCCTGACGCACACATGGAGGGGTTTCCAGGTGAGGCACAAAGGAAGAGAAATGCTGGGTAGTAAGGTGTGTGCATCTGAACTTGACCTGACGATGCGAAGTGGCTTTCCAAAATGGCTGTATGAATCTATGCTCCCACGAGCAGTGCATAAGAGCTTGCATCCTTCCACGGTCCTGACAACACTTGGTGTTGTCAGACTTTAACATTGGTGCCAATTTGGTGGGTGTAAGTTGGCATATTATGGAGGTTTTAGGCTTGCATTTCTCTCATTCCTGATGAGGTTAGGAGTCTTTTTTCTAAAAATTTTTTATTGTTATGTTAATCACCATACATCCCATCATTAGTTTTTGATATAGTGTTCCATGATTCATTTTTGTGTATAACACCCAGTGCTCCATGCAGAACGTGCCCTCCTTAATGCCCATCACCAGGCTAACCCATCCTCCCACCCCCCTCCCCTCTAGAACCCTCAGTTTGTTTTTCAGAGTCCATCGTTTCTCATGGTTCGTCTCCCCCTCCAATTCCCACCCTTCATTCTTCCCCTCCTGCTATCTTCTTCTTCTTCTTTTTTTTTTTTTTAACATATATTGTATTATTTGTTTCAGAGGTACAGATCTGTGATTCAACAGTCTTGCACAATTCACAGTACTCACCATAGCACATACCCTCCCCAATGTCTATCACCCAGTCACCCCATCCCTCCCACCCCCCACCACTCCAGCAACCCTCAGTTTGTTTCCTGAGATTAAGAATTCCTCATATCAGTGAGGTCATATAATACATGTCTTTCTCTGATTGACTTATTTCGCTCAGCATAACATCCTCCAGTTCCATCCACATCGTTGCAAATGGCAAGATCTCATTCCTTTTGATGGCTGCGTAATATTCCATTGTGTATATATACCACATCTTCTTTATCCATTCATCTGTCGATGGACATCTTGGCTCTTTCCACAGTTTGGCTATTGTGGACATTGCTGCTATAAACATTGGGTGCACGTACCCCTTTGGATCTCTACATTTGTATCTTTGGGGTAAATACCCAGTAGTGTAATTGCTGGGTCGTAGGGTAGCTCTATTTTCAACTTTTTGAGGAACCTCCATACTGTTTTCCAGAGTGGCTGCACCAGCTTGCATTGAGGTTGGGAGTCTTTTCATGCTTATTGGCAATATTGTTTCCTTGCCTGTGCAATGCTTGGTTATGTCCTTTAGTCCTTTTTCTAGCATGTTGTCTTTTTCTTATTGATTTTTTAGGAGCTCTTTATATATTAGGGCCCTAATTTTTTGTAAGTTACTTGCATTCCAAGCATCATTTCCAAATCTGTGGCTTGTCCTTTCACTTTCTAAGTGGTGGCTTTTTGTGAACAGAAGTTCCTATTCTTAACATAGGAGAATGTATCCAGGTTTTCCCTTATGGTGTGTGCTTTTTGTGTCTTTTTAAAGAAACTTCTCCCTCCCCTGAGGTCCTATATTTTCTTTCAAGAGTTTGCCTTGCACATTTAGGTCTTTTTGTCCACCCAAAATTGATTTTATATAAATAAGGATCCAATTTCAGTTATTTTCCAGGTGGATAAGCAACCATTCTGGCTTTATTTAGGGAATGCTTCCTTTTCTTCCTTAGTTTGCAAAACCACCTCTTCTCTAGATCACATTTCTATTTATGCTTGAGTCTGCTTGTAGAATCTCTAGTTGGATCCACTGGTCTATCCTGAGCCAAACCCACACCACTCCAATTACTAATGCTTTGAAACGAGTCTAAATGATCACTTTGTATTGTGCGTATTGATACCTGGTAAGCCAAACTGTACACCTTGTAGTTCTTCAGGAATGTCTTGGCTCTTTTTGGCCTTTTGCTTTTCCTTATAAAGTATAGAAAGAGACTGTCACATGCCATGAGCACCTTGTTGGGATTTTATTTGAAACTACACTGAGTGAAAATGGATTTGTGCAAAAATATATTTTATATAGTTAATATTTATTCATATTTACCTGCATGGTTCTCTCTTTTCTTCTCATTGTTCTGTCTTGCATTTTGGACCTTTCATCTGGGATCATTTTCCTTCTTCCTGAGATACATCTTCATTTTTTAAAAAGATTTTATTTATTTATTTGAGAGAGAGAGAGAGCATGAGAAGGGGGAGGGTCAGAGGGAGAAGCAGAGTCCCGGCTGAGCAGGGAGCCCAGTGCAGGACTCAGTCCTGGGACTCCAGGATCATGACCTGAGCCGACGGTAGTCACTTAACCAACTGAGCCACCCAGGTGTCCTGAGCTACATATTTAAAAGTGTCTTTGTGCGGCGCCTGTGTGGCTCAATCGGCTAAGCATCCAACTCTTAATTTCAGCTCTGGTCATGATCTCAGGGGTATGGGATTGAGCCCTGCATTGGGCTCCATGCTGGGTGTGGAGCCTGCTTGGGATTCTCCCTCCCTCTCCCTCTGCCCCACCCCTGCTGCTTGCTCACTCTCTCTAAAAAAAAAATAAATTAATTTTAAAAAGTAAAAAATAAAAGTGCCTTTGTTGAAGCTTTATTGGTGGTCAACACACCCAATATTGGCTTGTTTGAAAATTTTGTCCTTGTTCTTGAAAGATAGTTTTGCTGGGTATATAATTCTAGTTGATAGTTATTTTCCCTTGGTCTCTGGCTATAGTTGTTACAGTTGAAAAGTCAGCTGTCCACAAACTCTTGTGTTTTTTTGGTTGGTAAATCTCTTTTTCTTGGACTGTATTTTCTCTTTGACCATGCTCTCCTGTAGGTTCATTATGTTCTATATGGATGTGGATTTGAACTTTTATCTGGAGTGAGATTCATTGTGCTTTTTGAATTCATGAGGATTCACATCTTTCATCAATTTGGAAAAATTCTTAGCCTTTATCTTTTTGATTATTGCTTTTTCTCCCATTGTATTCATTTCCTGCAGCCACAAACTTGGTGGCTAAAAACAACAAAAATTCATTTTTTCACAGGTCTAGGGGCCAAAACCCCTTAATAAGTATGTTTGGGCTGAAATCAAGGTGTTAGAAGGGCCATTTTCCTTTGGAGCCTCAAGTGGCCATCTACTCCTTGTCTCTTCCAGCTCCTGGTGGCCACCAGTGGCCCTGGGCTGGCAGCCATTGTACTCCAGGCTTCAAGGGCAGCATCTTCAAACCTGTCTCTGCTTACCTTCATACTGACTTCTCTTCTGTGTGTTGTCAAATCTCCCCTGCCTCCCTCTTAGAAGAACACATGTGATTGCATTTAGGGACCCTGGATAATCCAGGATAATCTCTGCATCCTAGGACCCTTAACTTAGTTACATCTGCAAATACCTTTTTTTTTTTTTTTTTTTTTTGCCAAAAATGGTTACATTCACAGGTTCCAGGCATCAGGTCATGGAAATCTTTTTTTGCGGGGGGGCACTATTTTCAGTCTACCAATGACATGTGTGTTACACCCTCCCTCTGGCCCCCATGTCTTTAGCCTTTATTTCATAGTT
The DNA here is from genome assembly GCF_011800145.1 of Mirounga leonina. Classification (NCBI taxonomy): domain Eukaryota; kingdom Metazoa; phylum Chordata; class Mammalia; order Carnivora; family Phocidae; genus Mirounga; species Mirounga leonina. Next base: position 80,583,625 of record NW_023270447.1, read on the forward strand.
TATCACATTGTCCCTCTGTGCTAAGTTCTAGGCAGTTTCCCCAGATTCCATTTCCCTGGATGATCTTTTCAGCCCTGTGTAATCCACTATTTAATCCAGACATTAATGTTTACAATTTCACTCAATATATTTTTCTTTCCTAGAGGTTCTATTTGGCTCTTTTTCAAATTTCCATGGTCACTTTTATAATCTCTTTTTCCTTGCTCAGTTTGATTGTCTTTAAAAAAAATTTTTTTTTAAAGATTTATTTATTTGAGAGAGTGAGAGAGCATGAGTTGGGGGAGGGGCAGAGGGAGAGAATCTTCAAGCAGACTCCCCACTAAGCATGGAGCCTGACACAGGGCTTGATCCCGTGACCCGTGAGATCATGACCTGAGCCAAAACCAAGAGTAGACCCAACTGAGCCACCCCGGCACCCCAGTTTGATTCTCCTTTTAATTGATTCAATTCTTTACATTGAATGTGGCTGTAGAAAAATTCACCACTCTTTTATGAAATTTTCCTGTGGAAATGATCAGAGAAATGGGCCAGTAGCTGGAGAGGAGTGTAGGGTCAAAGTAATAATCATGATGATGATGATGATGATGATGATGATGATGATGGTGATGGTGATGGTGTTGAGGAGGGGTAGAAATTTATATGCGGATGAGAATGACCTAGCAGACAGGGGTCAGTTCATGGGGCAATGTCCTGTGTGGGGGAGAGCAGAAGGGGTCCAGGGCATGAGGGGAGATGGGGCTCAGGTATAGCTGGAGAGCTCACTTATAGCAACCGAGGAATGCAGAGTACAGAGGCAAATAGGTTGGCATGAGGTGATGGATAGGTGTGGGCCATCTCTTCCGGTTGCTTTGCTTCCTCAGTAAATAGGAAGGAAGGTCATCAGCTGAGAAGGAGGATGGGGAGGAGGTGTCCAAGCTATGAGAGAGAGAAGGTGTAAATGATCATCTACGAGAGTGGGAATTCGAATGGAATGGATCGTCCAGCAGCACAAAACACCCTGGATGTTGGTAGGCTGAATTTAATTAGAGACTGATCAGCGTGGTTGTATTTTTCTAAAGCACAGATTTGACCATGTCCTTCCCTTGCTTAAAACACTCATTCACTCCGCTGCTCCACACTCCTTTGTGTGGCATTCAAGGTCATCCATGACCTCAGCTCCACTTAATCCCTCGCCTTCCTTTCACACCCCAGCAACTCAGAGCTACTTGAAATTCGCCAAACAGATCTCACACTTCTCTGCCTTGGCTCTTACTGTTCCCGCTGCCTGGAACGCCCTTCCCTGCCTCACCCACCCACAGCGAGCTCCCCTCCAACGATGAGTCTGCCCAGGGAGTGGGCTTCACTTACGCCTCTTGATCCTCGCCCCACGGTTCCCTGGACAGAATTTTCTCCTCCGTTACAGTGCCCACAAAACTTCACTGGCTAGCAATCATTTATGGTTCTGCCTTGTCCACCTCATCGAGGGCACAGACCGCATCCTGTCCTTTCTGTGTCCCTGGCATCCTGCACTGAGCAGGTGCTAAGACAGTATCCACTGAGAGGACAGACTGATGGCTTCTAGAGGAGAGCTGGGTCAGGCCAGCAGGGGTGTTACCCAGAGGGCCATTAGTGGGATCACTGGACTGTAGGGAAGAGACAAGAACATTAGCCAGGAAGCAGAGCCAAAGCCTGAGGTCAGGAGAAAGCAGGCCAGACTCCTGAGTGAAGGGCTGAGAGGGAAGCAGAAGGGGAGACTGAGGGAGTGAGCGGGGAGCAGGCAGGGTGGAGCCTCATGGTCCATGACACACATCTTCAAACTCCGAGCACCTGGCAGGGTGGTTCTGTGCTGGCACCTGGTCCTTATGCTGGGGAGGGGCATGGGCTGCAGCGAAGCACCTTTCTCTCTGGGAATCTTAGCTTTCTAAAGGTAAGAAATATGTGGGCCCCCCCCAGCCCCTCATTTCCAAAGAACCAAATGCTCAATTCCCAGCAGCTCCAAACATGCCTTTGGGGAATGAGGTCAAATGGGCGCCTGGACACAGCCTGGAGTATTTGCCAAGGGCAGAGCTTAGGGGTCAGGCGGCCTGTCACCCCCAAGCTGTAGCACTGTGGGCGACAGCTCTGCTTCTCAAAGCCACGGTTTCCATTTATAAAAGGGGGATGATGAAGAAGACACATCGCTAATTAAAAATAGGCAAAGGAGTTTGCAACAACATGGATGAACCTAGAGGGCATTATGCTGAGTGGAAGAAGTCAGACAGGCAAATACCATATGATTTCACTTATATGTGGGATCAAAAAAAAACAAAAGAGATGGACAAACAGAAAAAGCCAGGAACAGTCCCATAAATACAGACAACAAACTGGTGGTTGCCAGAGGGGTAAGCGTGGGGGATGGGTGAAATGGGCAAAGGGGATTAAGAGGTACAAACTTCCAGTTATAAAATACATAAATCATGGGGACGAAAGTACAGCACAGGGAATATAGTCAGTAATACTGTAGCGACTTTGCAGGGTGACAGATGGTAACTGCACTTACCGTGGGGAGCATTTTGGAATGTATATAAATGTTGAATCACAATGTTGTATGTCTGAAACTAGTATCATCTTGTATGTCAGCTCTACTTCGATTAATATAAATGGGCAATGATTTGAATAGATATACATCCAAAGAAGATCATACACCTGGCCAATAAGCATGGGAAAGCTGCTCAACCAATCTGTTAGGGAAATGCAAATCAAACCCACAATGGGATACCATTTCACATCCACTGGGCAAGAGTCCAGCATTGAAACCTTCCTGCATTTCTGGTGGGTATGTCCCATGTGGTCAGTCTCTTCGGAAAAAATTTTCTCAAAATGGTAAACATGAAGTTAGCATAGGACCCAACAATCCCGCTCCTAGGTATCTACTTAAGAAAAATGAAAGTAAGGCACCTGGGTGGCTCAGTCGGTTAAGCGTCTGCCTTTGGCTCAGGTCATGAGCTCAGGGTCCAGGGATCGAGCCCCACGTTGGGCTCCCTGTTCAGCAGGGAGTCTGCCTCTCCCTCTCCCTCTGCCCCTCCCCCTCCCCCTGCTTGTGCTCTCTCTCAAATAAATAAAATCTTTAAACAAAAGAAAAAGAAAATGAAAGCCTATATCTACCCAAAAACTTATACGTGAATGTTCACAGCAACATTATTCATAATAGGCAAAAAATGCAAATGATGCAAATGTCTGTCAGCTGGTGAATGGAAAAGCAAAATTTGGTATATCCATTCAGCAGAATATTATTTGACAATAAAAAAGAGAAATACTGAAGCATCCACAACATGGATGAACCTCAAGAACATCACGCTAGGTGAAAGAAACCAGATCCAAATGATCGCGCAGTAAATGATTCCATTTATGTGAAATGTCCAAAGAGAAAAATTTATGGAGACAGAACATGGATTTGTGACTGCCTAGGGCTGGTGGGGGGTGTTGGTTGGGGGGATGGGGAGTGACTGTAAATGGACAACATTCCAACATTAAGTTGTGGTGATGGCGTCCCACTCTGTAAATATAATAAAATACATTGAGGTGTACACTTAAAATGGGCAAATTTTGTGGAGTGTAAATTATTCCTCGATAAGGCTATTTAAAAGGGGAGGGATCCTTGCTGAGATCAGTGGAAAGTCAGAAAAAATTTAAAAAGAGAGAGAGAAAAGGGGAGGGAGATAATGATGTCCACCTTGCAAGGCTGCGGGGGGACTGAGTGAGAAATCTTGCAGAGGGCACCGAGTGCCTGGAAGGGAGTAGGCGCTCGCAGCTGGGGCAGTGGCTACCCCCAGAGGCCCTCACCCTCACCATGCCAGAGCACGCTGGCCCCACCGCAGGCTGCCGGCCCCTTCAGTTCCCGGCCCCTGGGGCTTTCTTCTGCCGCATCCACAGCAGGCATGATGTGCTGGGGAATGAACCCCTCTTCCCAACACACTTAATGACAGCCATGGGTTGGTGTATGAAGATCCTGCCTTGCTCAGTGCGGGGTCAACACTGGCTTCCAGAATTGCCCCATTCGTGCTGAGCTCTAGCTGCCCAGGGCTTAGCTGGTTGCCTTCCCCACTCCCCTACCGGCATCTCCTGGGATGACCTTTCCAGGAAACTACGGGCTCAGGTAGTGAATCCTTACATGGGGTCTAAGGCAGCGCTCCCAAGCACTAGCTGTGACCATGGTCCTCATGGAGCTGACCCTCATGACCCCAGCTGGCCTGTCCCCATCCTGCTCCCAGGGCGCTGTCCATTCCCCCGGCTCTGCTCTGCTCTGAGGAGGGAGGTCCTGTCGGGGAAGGAGCTGAGGCCCAGGGAGGGATTCTCCAGATGAAGACAGAACTGGATGAATTGAAGATTTACTTGGTGCCTGGCACTTTTGCAAAGTACCTCCCAGGTGTTATCCTCACAGCGGCTCTGTGCCTCCCTTGACTGAGATGGAAACTGAGGCTCAGAGAGGTAAAGTGACTTGCCCAAGGTCACACAGCCATTAGCTGTGACATCTGAACTTGAAACCAGGGCCTGCCTTCTTTGTCACTGCACTACTCTGCCTTTCCCAGAGCCTTGTTTGGCAGGGACCCAGCTTTTTCCCGTTTAGACTTATGGGGAGTCTGGCTCTACTTGGGAGGTTTTGCTTCGCTCTGCATGCTGCTGCGTGGGGCCCGAGCCCAGCTGTAAGGATACCATCCAGGCGTGTCTTTGGTTGGGTTGTTTTCCTACAGATTTATGGTTTGGGGGAACCCCCTCTCATAGAGGACCTGGGCCTCCTTTGAGGTCCCACGACTTGTGAACAGGGCAAGCCTCTCAATCTGTTTCCTGGCCCATAAATCGTGTTTACTGGGTACCATCCTCGGATTTGGAAGGGCCACTGTGAGGGCAGCCTTTGGCCTGGTCCTGGAGCCTGGGGCCCCAGGTTTCAGGTCAGAGACCCCCCGTCCCCATGAGAAAGCAGAGCTGTACTTGGGCAGGAGGAGTCCCAACCCCTCCCCGACCCCATCCCCAGGCCAGTTTACTTTGTTCAGCTGAGAGCAGGGGTTGGGGTGGAGGAGAGGAGGGACAGGTGCGGGGGAGCCCGCTTTTACTGTGTACTTAGCCCAGACCTGCTGCCGCATTAAGCACTGAGAGCCAGTTCCCACACCCACAGACCCCCGACACTTGGAGGGTGGGGGACCAAGAAACTGCCAATTATAATGACAGTGCAGTCGTGGTAGCATTTATGGAGCACTTACTGTATGTAGGAGCTTCACAGGCATTCTGTCATCCAGTCCTCACACTGACCCACTCCTGTTGTTGCTGCACAGCAAGGCTCAGTCACTTGTCCAACGGTAGAGCTTGGACTGAGAAGAACCAGATTTGAACCCAGACTGTCTGGCTCCAAGCCTCCCCCTCTATAGCCTCCCCAGAAGTGGGGGCATGGAGGCAGCCCAGGGGAGCCTGCACTGTTGGGGGTAGGAGTGGGAAACACAGCGGTCTTCATACTGATGCCTGATTGGGGCTTTGAAGGATGAATAGGAGTTGGATGCAGAATGGGTAGAGAGCGTGTCCCATCAGAAGGAACAGCCTGTGCATAGGTAGATAGGCCTGAGCTGGCATGATGGGTTTGGGGAGTTGCAAGCTGTTCTGTATTGCTGGAGCATAAAGCATAAGCAGGGGAGAGGTGAGGTGAGGCTATAGACCAGGCTCTAGGCACGGAGGGCCTGCCCTGTCCTGCTAAATCGTTTGCTCTTTGTATAAGTTGCAGTCCCCACCCTCCAGGGCCCTTACCTGAGCTCGGGGAGGTGAGCCATATCGTCAGGAAATGATGAATAATCCATGGCCTTGTAGGTGCAAGTGGGGGGAGGACAGAGGAGGGAGCTTGCCCTGGGTCTGGGAGGGATGGGCCATGGGGAAGACTTCCTAGAGGGGGTGCCGTCTTGCCGGATGTTCGTAATGGAGGAAGAGGCATATGGGCAAAGGCACAGAAGTACCAGGTGTGTTCTGGGGTTGTGGATAGGATGGCGGGGCAGAAGGTATGGAAAGAAAGATCAGCAAAGCATATGTTATGTTCAGCCCTGCCTACCTAAAGCCCTTTGCCGTCTGCCCTGGGTTCAAATCCCAGCTTGCTGCTTCCCAGCTGGGACACCTCAGGCAAGTCACTAAACCTCTCTGCGCCTGTTTCCTTCTCATCTGTAAAATGGGTGGAAAGAAATGATCGTAACCTCCCAGAGTTCAGATGAGGGGTTCTCTCAGTCTGGGACCATCACGAGGATCTTTGCTGTGTCGGCCAATCACCTCCACCAGGGGCTGGCAAAATTTTTCTGTAGAGGGTCTCCTAACAAATATTTTGGACTTTGCGAGCTCTTTGGTCTCTGTTGTAACTACTCAGCTCTGCCATCGTAGCGTGAAGGCAGCCAAACAAAATGAGAATGAATGAGGACGATTGTGTGCCAATGAAACCGTATGGACACTGCAGTTTGAATCCCAGGTGTTTATCATGTATTCTTCTTTTGATTTCCCACAGCCACTTAGAAATGTAAAAGTCATTCTCAGTTTGTGATCCATACAAAAACAAGCAGTGGGTCAGATTTGGCCCGCGGGCCCAGTTTGTCAACCCTGACCCAGACTATGCTTTCTTTAATATTTTCTTTAGATTCACCCTTTCCTTGCTTAAATTTATCTGAAAAGGAAGCTTTCCCTCACACCAACACCCCTTAACATAAATAGGAGGCGACTGTAAAAATAGCCTTAAAAAGCGAACGGGCATCATTAAATTCTCACTGGATCCAGCCCTGGGGGGCCTGTTCTGTCTTCGTTAGAGCTAGGGAGAGGTGTGAAGGACAAAAGAGGACAAGACTGAGACTTTCTCTGGTCAAATTCAGGACAAAAGTGGAAAAGGAATGAACAGGAGGGTACTTCATTATAGAAGCCAATGTTACTTACCTCGGCGTCTCGTATGGCCCAGCCCTGATGTGGTCTCCTAAGTGCCTGGTGGTGGTGCTGGGCACTGCTGGGCAGCACGGTCCTGAGTACTTATCAGGAATCATTGACCTTCTGAGCAGAACAATGCTGCCTCGGACCAGCCCATCGGGTGCCTGTCAACACCTACTAACTGTTTTGAATCATCCAAGAAGACAAGATGATGTCCAGAGCAGGGGATTATTATTATTAATAAAATAGGAATCACAGCAATGGTGGGTGATGAGATGTCAGTGTCCAAAGACCTCAGAGCATCTTTTTAAAAGCATCTCTAAAATAAGAATTAAAATTGCAACAAGGGTAAGTCAAGTTCAGAAGAGCAACTTAGGCCTGGTGAAAAAGCCAAGTGGGACAGCCTCGGGACCCCAGCGGCCCCTTCCAGGCAGAGACTACTTAGGGCTTCTGGAGGCTCAGGAGATGAGACAGCAGTCAGGTGGTTGGGAATTTTAAGGCCCCAGGTAAGCTGGTGGCTTCTGACATGTGGTCTTTTGTTGGAGGTTTCTGGGCCTCTGTGGCCTCATCTGGAAAACGGGGATAATAATACTTTGTGTGCAGGAGAAAAGGGTTAGAGCAGACAAGCTCTTGAGGTCCCATCCCAGTCCTGCTAGCTCTTCCCTGGTGTGCCCTGTCATCTTGGTAGTCGGGAGCTCTCCATCTGGGAGAACATACTTAACTCAGGGGCTGCCAACTTGCAGCCTGGGGCCCGGATCTGGCCCTTAGCTGTGTTTTATTTGACTGGGATAGTTAAACGTCAAAAAACAGGGGCGCCTGGGTGGCTCAGTCGATTAAGCATCTGCCTTCAGCTCAGGTCGTGATCCCCGGGTCCTGGGATCGAGCCCCGCATCGGACTCCCTGCTCAGCGGGAAGCCTGCCTCTCCCTCTCCCTCTGCTGCTCCCCCTGCTTGTGCTCTCTCTGTCAAATAAATAAAAAAAATCTTAAAAAAAAAAAAGTTAAAAAACAGCTTTTGGGACTTACCATGTGTTATGAGGTACTGACATATAGACAGAAATATGCGATCCGCTAGCTCAGTGATCCGTCACATGGCGAGCAGCTGGGTAACCACCAGCCGGGCCAAGAGAGAGCGCACGGCACGGAGGGCCCCCAGAAGCCCCTTGTGCCTCTTCCCATCACTTTTTAAATTTTTCATGATGTGGTGTCTTTTTTCTGCACCATTTCTGACACTGAGCGGTGTGGGGTTTTTCCACAGGAATTCTGCAATTCTCTGATACAAGCTAAGCTTGCAACAATTCAGTTCAGTTCTGACTTGAAAGTACTTGGAGTTCTGGGTTTAGTTCTGTAAGACTGTCCCCCGCTTCGGACACCAATCGCAAGTCCTGGGGGGCACTTGTACTTCTGACCAACTGGCTATAAATTGAGGGTTCCCATGACCCCTTCCTTAGGTGTGATAACTCACTAGAACAACTCACAGAACTAGGAAGATACTTCCCTTATGTGTACCGGGTTGTTCTAAAGGACGTAACTCAGGAGTAGCCAAATGGAAGAGATGTGTGGGGGACCTCTCACGTGCTCATGAACTCGGAAGCTCTCTGAAACACGTTGCTTAAGGGCGTTTATGCAGGTTTTGTCATCCAGGTATATGACTGAGTAAAACCACTGGCCATTGGTGATTGCAGCCCATCTCCAGCCCCTCTCCCTTCCCAGGAGCTTGGAGAGGGGAGGCTGAGAGTCCCAACCCTCTAAATCATGCCTGGGGCTTTCTGGCCACCAGCCCCTGACGTGAAGCTATGTTGCCTCCCCATCCCCATGACTCATCTCATTAGTGTGCAAGGGACAGTAAATTCCAAGGGTTTTAGGAGCTCTGTAATAGGAACCAGGAACCAGAGCTAAAGACCAAATATTTATTTTTTTATTAGACCACAGACCATCTTTAGGCAGGGGCATGCACGCTCCACTTTGTGACAGATTCCCCCCACCCCCCCGGTTGATCTGCACGGGCCCAGTTCATAGATTAGTGTTACCTGCTCAGGCTCAGCAGGCACTTGAAGGGGTGATCCCTGCTTTAGACTTGCTCTTTGTCTTAATAGTACTAGAAGCAGTTGCCATCATCATTAATAATAGTAATAATAATAATAAAGTAGAGATCAACTGTTGGGTATTTATAACATGCCAGGGACTATATTGAAGATATAAGATACAGTATTCCATTTACTCTTCACAGAAATCCTTCCAAGTAAGGACTGTTATGCTCTGTATTTTCAGATAAGGAAAGCAAGGATCAGAGAATTTGAGTACATTTCCCAAGGTGACATAGCAAGCAAAGCAGAAAGCTGATGGAGCCCAGACCTGGAGGTGGGATGGGGAGTGGGACCTGCTCTAACCCTTCGCGAGCAGTTTTGTATTGGGGAGGCACAGGTTAGGGGGTCAGATAGGCCTGGGCTCAGCCTTCACACCACCACCCTGGACGAGTGGCTCAGTCTTTGGAGAAGAAGCCTCCCTATCTATCTATAGCATGGGCACAGTAACAATAGGGTCACTACTATTAGGAATGAATGAGCTAGGTATTGGGCAGACGTTCCATAAATAACTCTTCTCTGCATCTGGCCTAAGCAGAGGGGTTGCTAGAAAGCTGGGATCCCCATGAAGCATCCCATGTGTGCCTCCTTCAAGACCCAGTTTGAGGCCACCTCCTCCAGGAAGCCTCTCGAGATTCCCAGCAGCCCCACTCTACTTGTGCTTACTTTCAAATTCCCCGAGACTTTGGTTTACAGAACAACATCCCATCCTGCACCTGCTGCCCCTCCTAGCCTGGTATACTCACTCCTATCTCTGAACACCTTTGACTTTCCAGAGCACCCTGGACCATGTCACTCATCACTTTGACCTGCTGTGGGCATCACTGGTAGGAGGTCAGAAGGTCCCGTGGATGGATTCCTGTCCAAAGGCAGAGGTTTGTCTCAGCTGCAGGGGAGGTGGGGACCTGTCTGACTTTGGGGAGCCAGGGGATAAAGGGAGGTGTATGTCCATCCACTGCGTCAGGGGGAAAAGTCAAAGGGACAGAGTGTGGGGTTCGAGAGAGAACGTTGACTTTGTAGAGCCCAAGGTGCAGTCCTAGCCGGACCATAAATCAGCTGTGTGGCATTTACAAGTTGTATGAGCTTCCTGGGCCTCAGTATCCTCGTCTGTAAAATGGGGAGCTGAGCACGTGCTCATGGCATCGGTATGAGGATTAAATGGTTTCCTGCATGAGTAAAGCAGAGCGATGTGCCTGACCCATAACAACTGTTCAGCAAGGTCAGCTATCATCATTACTATTTTCTGCCCAAGGTCAAGCTGCGGGATTGGGCTGGGTGAGGTGCTAAATGGCGGTCTTTCCTCCTAAATGAGGCTCTCCTCGGAGAGGTTCTGTCCTCCAAGGCCCCTCTGGCCCCCCAGCCTCTGTCTCCCATTGTTCCCTGTGACACCATCTCCTGCCCCTCTCCAAGAGGTTGGGATGGAAAGTGGTGGTTGCTAACCTTCCCAGGGGTGCTCTCATTTAAAAGGGTCCTTTAAAAGCCCCAACAGCAAGGATCGGAGTCTGATGACTTCAGAAGTCTTTGGAGTACAAAACAGCAACAATAATAATAGCTATTTATCTAAAGTGCCTACTATGTGGCCCGCATTGCTTCAAATCCCTATTATGTGTGTTCCCTTATTTAATTATCCCGACACAAGCATGAGGGCGGGACTTACATTATCACCCTCACTTTATAGATGAAGGAAGTCAGGCACAGAAGGGTTGAGTAACTTGCCCCATGTGGCACAGTAAGTGGCAGGTTGGCGACGAAGCCCAGGCAGCCTGAGTCTAGAACCCCTGACACCAGACATGTTTTCAAGATGCTTTACACACATAATTATCTCGGCTGCCTCTGCCTTGTAATACACTGGATTTCCCTTTCCTTGCACCAACCCTGTGAAGTAGGTATTACTGCCCCCAATTTCAAGATGAGAAAACAGAGGCTGCAGAGAAAATTGCCTTCTGTTGCCTCTGCTGCTGTGGAAATATTACTTATGAAGCAAGTCTGGACCCAAAAGCTGCTTTGTCCTGAACGCCCCCCCCCGGGGCTGGCTGGTGGGGGTGTATGAGTAGGAGATAAGGTGTTGGCTTTGGGGGCAGGGGTCCAGATCCAGTCTCTGCTGCTAGCTTCGTGGCTCTGGGAAGATTCTGGAGCCTCGCTGAGCCTGGATCTCCTGTGAGGGCAATGAAAGGAGTTATGCCCATCTCGAGGGCCGCTGTGAGCCTGAAATGAAATAAGAGGCTCACAACAGAAGGCACATAGCAGGTGCTCAATAAATTGTTCCATTGCCCCCAAAGCTATGTCTTTGGTTCCATGGTCTCTTAACACTTTGCCCCCTGCCTCTCTTGTCCCACTTACCAGATGCGAACTAGGATTCTAGTTATTTAGATACCTGGGGCTGGAATCTTCCTGAAGCCAAGGGCCACACCCACGCGTCTCTAGATCTCCTACTTGGCCCTGTGCCTTTTATTTCGCTGTATGCAATCAATTCCTTTCTCAGAGTGAAAATGGTTTTCCATTTTCTCCTTATAAGAGCAATACGGGCTCATTGCAAAATTGGGAAAGAATTTTACCGACCTTGTCGTCTCAATGTGAGGATTAGATGAGAGAATACTGATGAAGTGCTTACCATTGTCCCTGTGGCACAGAGCTTTGTGACGACCGTTCCATTATTCAGAAAATACACAATGGTATTTTTTTAAGAGGTAAGAACCATCGGTTGACCTTTGGGATGTCCTTACAGACTTTTTTTTTTTCCTGTGTATATACAGAGACAGCCCCACAGACAGAAAATAAACACTTTTTAAAGTCTGTTTTATAGTGTTTTATCATGTGCTTCTTCACTTCAGTGCTAAATGGGGGGCCCCTTCCTATGCCGATAAATACCAGTGTGTATTGGCCTCTGGATTGTTTGCGTATTTCTTCTATGGATGCGCCGTGGCTTCCTTCGTCAGTCCCATGTCGCCCTGGAGTTGGGCTGGAAGGTGCAGGGCAGGTGCAGACCGGGGAAGGCTGGCTGAGGCCCTATAGTTACGAAACAGCCATCCGGGAAGTTACCAAGGCTGACATGGTGACTTTTCCAGAGAGTCATTTGGAAGTTGCGCTGAGGACAATTAGGGAGCTGGTCCTGTCATTGGCCCGGGATGAGCTCAGACGCATTCCTTCTTTTGTGGTACTGGAAGGGGCAGTCCTCCGGGAAGAAGACCTTTGTTTGACTCACCCCATTCTTGCAGTCCCTTCCCAGGAGGTGTCCCCATTGCTGGGACATCTGTTTCAGCAGAAATAGGTCCACGAGGCCACCGAGGACCTGCCCTGCCTGACTGTGAGGGCTTTCCCTGACACGTGACATAGCTGATTGCAGACCAGAAGTCAGAGGTGAGGTGAGTGCAGATTTACCCCGCTCCCCTGCTTATGGGGGCAAAGCAGCTGGTGGAGGAGGAGAACATAGGACAGACCCCAGGGGGCTAGGGACTTCCTTGCCCTGCCTTGTGGTTTCTGGAATTGCGAGGGGCCTCCCTGCAACAATCCACTCATCCTGGTCCCCCACGCGGCTGCAGGGCCCCACTCCCTAATGTGGGTGTGGGCAATGCAGTATCCACAAAGGACCCCACCTAAGGTTTCAGACCTATGATCTCCGGGCCCTGGAAAGGGGACACGAATCTAGCTGCTCCTCTCCAAGTCTCGGTTCCCCATCTGTAAAAGGGGAATGGTGGTCCTTCCCCCAAATCGATGAGGCTGGGGTAGAATATGACGATGCACATGAAGCCGTCGTACCAGGCCTTGCATGCAGACTTGGCTGCTGGGACTGAGCCGAGCAGGGGAGCATGAGGAATGAGCGAGAGGCCGCACGGGGAACAGGGAGAAGGCTCTCGGTAGCTGTTGGTCCTTGACATCAGGGACCCATCTCTTTGAGCAGAGATGGATGAGTCGCTTTGTGCACTTGGGCACTTGATGAAGCTTTCTGGTAATGAGAAGACAGCCAGGAGAGGCGTCTCCTCTGAGAGGCTGCAGGCTTTAGAATGACTTCGGAGAGCCACCCCCCAGCCGGGGACCCCAGCTCACATTCACCAAAAGACCAATAGGTGGCATTTCAGTTCGCTCTTGCCACAGCCTTAAGGTGCAGAGGTAGCCTTCCCATTTGATAGCTGGAGAAACTGAGGCTCAGAGAGGTCTGGTCTCACACACCCAGTAAGGAGCCATCTCCTGGCGCATTGGGCTTGAAATTAATTAGGGCCCCTGAAAGAGAGGGGCCCTGCGTCCTCCGGGCCTGGGCTTCTGGCTGCCCTCAAACACGGTGAATGGCTGGGGACTGGGGTGACGGGGTCTGGCTTCTCCTTCCTGAAGGAGCAAGGGGTCCCATACATACATGGTGTCCTCTCCTCCCGCAAGGAGCCCTCCCTCCAGGTGATGAGGGTGACAGTGAACTGGTGGAAAGCCCATAGACAAATGAACCCGCACAGGGGAAGAACAGGAGCCCCCTAATCTGGTTTGGGGGGGTGCAGAATGGCTTGCAGGGGCAGTGCTACCTTTCACATTCACCAGGAAGTTTAAAATGAAAAGGACCAACCATAGTAAATACGAACTAGGATGTGGAGCAGTCAGAACTCTCAAGCACTGCCGACGGGGGTATAAATTGCGTAGCCAGCTTGGAAGGCTGTTTGGCAGTATGGACGAATTCTAAACACGCACATGCCCTGTGGTACAGCGGTCCCGTCCCCTGCCTCATCCCCCACGTTCACCAAAAGACATACATGAGAGCGTTCATACAGCTTTACCCTGAAATGCCTCCAGGTGCAAACCACCCAAATGTCCATCCGCAGTAGAAAGGATAAATAACTAGGGATGTGCTCATACCCCACACTATGCTACACAACAAAGGGTCGGAACAACATGCTGCTACACAGAGCTACGTGGATGGATCTCATGCAGATGAGACTGACCAAAAGAAGCCCAAAACGTGCTGTGTAATTCCACTTACATAAGGCTGGCAGGGAATCCATGGTGAGAAAAGTGAGAATCTGATATCCCCCTGGGAACCTTCGGGTGTGTGGGCAATGATCTGGGGGGCGAGTTCATTGGGGCGTGCATGTGAAGAAATGCATTGGGCTGGACATGTCATATTTGTGCACGTTATTGAACGTAAGGTAAACCTCCATGCAAAGTCAAAACGAGACAGCAAACGAAGAAGGAGAGGTGCCATCAAACTAAAATTGGAAGGGTAAGTAAGAACTGGCCAGTAGGAAAGGGGAACCGTGCTCCCGGAGGAACAACCGGCATATGCAAAGGCCCAGAGGCAGGAGTGCATGGTGTTGCTTTCCGCCTTGCTCTGGGCTCATTTGATGATGCCCCTGGACCTCTATTCTCTATGCCTTTTTCCACCATTGGAAGGTTTCCAGTGTGGAATAGGTTGGCAGAAATCCCTTCAGCAGCTCACCATTCTGGTCTACGTTGGCACGTTCCTCCTTTGAGTTGTTGAGGAGGGAGGTATAGCCAGAGAGGCATGGACAGGACTTGGAGTTCAAAGCTGGGTTCAAAGTGTAACTCTGCCATGAATTGTGTGTTCTTGGGTAGCCCCTCCACCCCCCCCAAAGCCTCAGTTTCCCCATCTGTAAGAAGGGTCTTTAACACATGGAGTTTTGGTAATAGGATAAAGGAGATGCTCGACAGATGTCTGTCACATGGGAGTCAGTCAGTAAAGCCTGGACGTGAGGGCCACCCAAAGTCATGGCTCCCCCTAGGGTGATCCATTGTGGTGCCGATTAGGCCTCTGCAACCCTTGCCTTGATTTCTTGTCACAAGGAGCTCGGATCACCACCTAGAATGGTGCCTGGCGGGGGTTCAGGGAATGTTGGCTCGCGATAGCTAGCGCTTATACGTGCCAGGCACTGCTTTAAATTCTTCACACATGTGGACTCGCTTAATCCCCATAGTAACCTTGAGAACTACTACCCTCCCATTTTACAGAGGGGGAAACCGAGGCACAGAGCAGTTGAGTGACTTGCCCACGGTCACAGGGTTAATCGATGGAGCCTGGCTCTGGATCCCCTCCTCATCACCCCACTGTCATACAGCCCAGGCTGGCCTTCATGAGACAGGCCTGGAGAAGGCGCTGGAAGCAACCGGGGCTCCCCCAAGGCTGCTGACCAAGATCAGCGCTGTCTGGACAGCCAGTGGGACATTCTGGCGCCTGACGGTGGTGAAACCCACGCCCTTTTCGAGGAAGGCAAACCCACCCAGAATAATTGTCGAGACAACATGCAGCTTAAGCCGCTTATAAACCCGGAGGTGCCCAGGAGGGGTGAGGCCTCGCAACGTGCTGCTACTATGGGCCCAGCCAGAGTCGCCCTTCTGCCAAGCCTTCTTCTTCTTCTTTTTTTTTGGCTGTTGTTGTCATTATTGTTTTCTGGGAGGAGAGACAGGACATCTCAAGAATTTGCCTGTGCTGCTGAAAGAATTAATACGGGGCTTTCAGCCACTCCCTTTCTTCTGTGCCATCATGTTTTACTGCACTGTTTTGTTTTATCAGGAAGAAACCTGATGGGAATGTTCTAGAAGCTGCAGCCTGAGGGGGTCGGGTGGGGGATGCAGGGAGAGGGAGCAGTTTATTCTCCCTCACAGCAGCACTGATCTGAGATGCCAGAGAGGGTCCCTGGGTGTGGGATGGTGAGAGACGCTTTTTCCCCCTACCTCTTTATATATTTGTGGGCTTTTTGTAGGCGCATAAGCAAAATGGAAAAAAAATTAATGGTGCTAATAGCTAATATTTATTGAGCATTGACTACATGCCCATTTTACATGTATGAACTCATTTAACCCTGACACTCACCCTGGGAGGGAAATATTCATACTTGGTCCTATTTCCAGTTGAGGAACTGAAGTGCAGAAGAGTAAGGTAATGAAGGATCCAAACTATCAAAATCTAAAAAGAGGTTGTCAATAACAAGGAATGATCATCCCGGAAGGCTACAACATGGCAAAAACATGATGCTCAGTGGAAGAAGCAAGACACAAAGACCACGTATTGTATGACTCCATTTATATGAAATGACCAGAAAAGACCAATCCATAGAGACAGAAAGTAGATTAGTGGTTGCCTGGGGTAGGAGGTGGAAAGAGGGAATAATAGTAAATGGGCACTAGGGATGTTACTGGGAGAGATGAAATATTCTAAAACGGATTTATAGTGATGGTTGCACAACTTGGTAAATTTACTGAAATCCATTGAAATGAGTGAATTATGTAAGTTGGTCTGGCAAATGTTGGAAGGTTGGGGCAGGATGGGGTAGAGATGCGGATGAAAAAGCCAGCAATGACAAGAGAGTGTACCTGGGGCTGTTATGGGATAGGCGGGGTGCTAATGGAGCCTAAAGGAAGCACTCCACCCCAGACCTGGAGGGTTCTGGGAGGGCAGAGGTTTTATGCATGAGTTTGGCACCTGCAGGCTGAGGGGTAGTTACCAGGTGAAATGGCAGGGGAGTGGGGTGGGGAAAATGAAGTTGTTTGTCCATTCATTTATTAATTCTTTTAGCCATTCATTCAGCAACCGTGTGCCCCCAGCACTTTGCCAGAGCAGGCAGGATTGCCGTGACGAGAGGCAGAGGTTATAAAAAGGGACTCATGGGTAAAGTTATGCCCTTTTCACTGATGAGAAAACCCATCCTTGTTAAGCAGGTGGAAGGAGGCTGGCATCCCTCTTGGGGATATTCCTTTGTCTGTGTGAGTGATCCCCCCACCCAGTGAGGACCCACCTGCATTCCCTTTGGATGATGGGTGGGGGAGGTGAGGGTGTCCAGGGCTGAGGGGATGGAAACACTAACCTCACTGAGCAGCTTGGGGTACGACTGAACACCGGCCAGGGAGTAGGACCAAAATGCTAGCCCAAGCTTTACCACTAATTTTCTGGGTGACCTGGGGCTCGTCCCTACCCTTCTCTGGACATTGATTCTCTTGTCTGTAAACTGGGAGCTCCAGGCTTGCTGCTCTCCGAGCTCCATCTGGCTGACATGGATGACCAGGACTTCTGGCCTCAGAAGTCTCCAGAGCTCCATGGGCTTGTCTTGGTGTGCCTGGAACTTTCTGGTTTTAGCATTGAAAACCCTGCATCAAGGGGAAGCCTTGGTCCTGAGCAAATGAAGACAGTTGGTCACCTGATTAGAAGGACATTAGGTTAGCCTCCCCTCTCATCTTACCCACAAAGAGCAAGACATATGGCTTCTCATTTTTGCTCCTATGTGGCCACAGCACTATTTTCTAGCCATTTCGTTGGTACATATCATATTTCCACCACTCTGTTGGAAGTTCCTTTCAGCCTGGTTACCATTTCCCCCATTTCCTTTAGATCTTCTGGTCTCTGCTCAGCCACCTCCTCCAGGCCAGGTATCCCTTCTTGCACCCCTCCCCACCAACCCCTCGCCACAGGAGGATCTTTTTGGTTGTTTTCGTTAGCTCTCCCGGGACTCCTTAGACTCTTGCCTCCTATTAGCACAGGGTCTGTGCTGAAGCAAGTGCTCAGTGGATGATCATGGAATGTCTGAATCTCTCCAATGTCCAGGACAGGGCTGGGTGCTCCCCCCCTCCGACACCCCAACTCTAGGGCAATGCTGCTAGGTAGGACATATCCTTCCTGGAACAGGACTGTAGGGCAGCCACTCCCCAGGTGTGGCTTCTTAACCCTTTCTGTCCCACAGGCCCCTTGGGTGACTGGTGAAGCCTGTGGGCCTCTTTTCAGAATAATTAAAAAAAATAGTGTTAGGATTACAATAAAAATTTTTTTTAGTAAAATACAGTTACCAAAATATTTTTAAAAAATTTTGTGATATAGTAACATATGTGCTGCTTTACTAACATGTTAAATAATAAGATTTAGCGGTGAGTCTAATACGATCTTAATTTCAGAGTTGTGATAGCTTAAATGGAATTTTGAGATATCTACAGTAACCGTAGTTATTGATAGGAAAATATCTTTGATTTCTATTAGTGACAAAATTTCAGGGACTTCTACTGGTTGCCTGCACTCATGATCAAAGAAGATGCTAAATACCGTTTAGAGATTAGTGAAAATAAAGATATAACTTTTGTCCATCTCAGTGTCATGAATTCTTGGGTGGGGGGGTCCGGAACTCCTGCTTTAAGGCCAAGGGGGTTTGATTCTTTAGGTTAGAGGAACAAAATCCCCAAGAGCTGAGAGAACAGAGTGAAGAACAGTGACCACACTGGGTGGGGCAAAGCCGAGGAAGGTTTTTAAAACAGGTGAGTTTCGGTGCTGAGTGTTGTAAAGTAACCCATTTTGGCAGGGAGCAAGGAGCTGTGGTTGAGGGAAGGAAACACAGGGAGGGTTTGCTCTTGTGACCAAATCAAAAGCATCAGATGAACACAACAACCACAGCCTCATCCCGGAGCAAACCCAGGTCTCCTTTGTGTCTCTTCTGTCACTGAGAACACCAAACCATTGTCCCTGTAAGATTGTACCTGCCCTCAAGCTTACACAGGAGATAAAACACAAAAGTTAGTAAGACAAAATTAAATTGCAATTCAAAAAATGCAGCTGGAAGAATCTGGAACATGCCACATGTCTGATGAAGTATACACAGCGAAAGCCACAGGCATTCAAAGGTATGGGTCACCTCCCCTCTGAGGTTTATGGAGAGGATCAAACGGGAAAATGCGCAAGAGGCCGGCAGTGTAGGATTGCGGGTTAGAGCATGTGCTTTGGGATGGCTTGTTACTCTTCTGGTCTCAGTGACCTGCTCTGTAAAATGGGGATAATAACTATGTATGGCACCTGACATACAGGAAGCGCTCAATAATGAGAACTATTATTATCATTAAGAAAATAATGATAGATATTTGCGATTTGGTTCAAGAGACTCCAGGAGGCTGGAGAACTTGGGTCTTCCGGGTGGTAGATCTGAAAAGATTGAATGAACGAACGAATGAATGATTGAATCCTCGGGTTGGCTCAGCCCCCGACTGGTTCCGCCCGCATGCTGCCCCCTAAGTGGTTGGATGAAATGTACCCCAGCTGTGGGGTCCCCTGCATCTCAGCGTGTGAGTGTGCAGTGGTGGGGAGGTGGTCTTTCAGGGCTGGGAGGGGCAGCAGCCCAGGCTGAGCTTTTGGGTGTCATATTCTGGGAGGGTCTTCATTCAGTCTCCCCCCCTCCCCCACCCGCCACTCGGCGCGGCGCCTCGGTGGGCCCGATGACCGGCGGGCTCGGCAGTGCCCAAGCCGATCTCGGGACTACAAGCTCGCGCCTATAGGTGGGGGCAAGCGGTGGAGGAGCCTGCCCGGGTCCACCACGTGGGGAACGTGCCGGCGGAAACGCTGCCTTATCCCGGGAAGGTCGATCTAGGCCGCCCCAGGTTGGAGTGGGGGTGGGGTGCGGATGCATCTTCGGACGCCATGGCCCCCCAGCCCTTCCAGGACACGCCTTGGGAATTTAGGGCCGGGGGATCGGGGTGGGGATAGGAGAGAAGCGGAGCCTCCTTGTTAGAGGACGTGGGGGGAAGGGGCGCCCTAACGGGGAAACGTGCGCTGCTCAGGCTGCCGGCCCCTTTAAGGGGCCGGGCTGACTCTGCGGCGGTTCCAGCTAACCGCGGGCCTGGTGCAGCTCTGCGGTCCGCGTCCCTACGCAAAGCATCCGAGCCGCGCCGGGCGGCAGGACCCGGCGCGGGAGAGGGCGTGGTCCAGCCGGGAGCTGGGCGGAGCCAGAGCTGCAGACAGCGGGTCTACCCAGCCCAGAAAGCGGCGGAGAGCGGGAGTGGGCGGAGCCACGGGCTGGTGGGCGGGCCCCGGCGCTGCGGGCCTCGGGGGCGGGGCCTGGGGCTCCGGGAGCGCCGCAGAGGGAGGCGGGATGGGCGGGGCGAGGGCGAGGGCGGGGCCTGTGTCTGCAGTGGGCGGGGCCCGCCGCAGAGGGGCAGTGCCGGCCGAGAGTCCTCTGCGCGCCGCTCCCGCGGCGCCTCCACAGCGTCTCTGACAGCCGCGGCGCTGGGACCCACGGCCCGCACCACCTCACGCAGCCTTCGCGGCCTCCACCGCGGCCCGAGTCCCGTCCCTCGCCTCGGCGCCCACATCCAGGGGGCGGTCCGGTCCGCCGTCTCTGCGGAGGCCGCATCTGGCGCGCATCTGGAACCGCCCGGCCGGCCGCGCTGGAGCCCGCGCCCGCCCTGGCCCGGCCGCGCCGGGAGCCCTGCCCGGAGCTGGAGCCGCACCTGGAGCCGCGGGCCCGGGGCCCTGAGCCGCGCAGCCGGCGCATGGTGAACTCGCTGCTGTTCGGGGAGATGGCCTTGGCCTTCGGCTGCCCGCCGGGCGGCGGCGGCGGGAGCTGCCCCGGCGGTGGCGGTGGCGGCGGCGGGGCCGGGCCGGGGCCGTCGCCGGTGACGGCGGCACTGCGGGACGACCTGGGCTCCAACATCCACCTCCTGAAGGGGCTCAACGTGCGCTTCCGCTGCTTCCTGGCCAAGGTGCACGAGCTGGAGCGGCGCAACCGGCTGCTGGAGAAGCAGCTGGAGCAGCAGCAGAGCGAGCGCGAGCGGCGGCTGCGCTACAAGACCTTCTCCCGAGAGCAGGCCGTGCAGACCGGGCCCGAGCTGCTGCGGCCGCCAGCGCCCGGCGCGGGGCACGGCAGCGGCAGCGGCGCGACGGCGGGCGCCAACGCCAACACCGTGGCCCTGGGCGGCCTGCCCCCCGGCGGCGGCTCGCACCCGCAGCACTACGGCCGCCTGCCCGGGACCATCTGGAGCTACACGCAGGTGCGGCGCACGGGCGGCGGCGGCGTGGAGACTGTGCAGGGCCCGGGCGTGTCGTGGGTGCACCCCGACGGCGTGGGCGTGCAGATCGACACCATCACGCCTGAGATACGCGCGCTCTACAACGTGCTGGCCAAGGTGAAGCGCGAGCGCGACGAGTACAAGCGGAGGTGAGTGGGGACCTGCCCTTCCCCCCACCCAGCGGCTCCTGGGGAGGGGGCGTCCAGGTCCGGGAGGCCGCGGAATGCGTGCGTTCGGGAGGGGCTGGGGGCGGCCAGCTGGTCCTAGCAGGTGTGCTGGAAGCTGTGTTTGCATAGCGCCCTACACACGCTTGGAAAACTCACTTACTAGTTCCAAGAATGGGGGCGGGTGCTTACTACCATAGGGGACACGTCGGTGCTGTCATTGGTCGGGGCCGGTTGTTTTCTAGGTGACATAATGACCGCTGGTGTTTTATGGGATCTCATTTAATCCTCACACCAACGCAGAGTGTAAGGCATTCTTATCCCCATTTTGTAGATGAGAAAACTGAGGCACAGCGATGGAAGGGGCTTGCCAAAGGGGGCTTGGCCGATAGTGGCGAAACCAGGATTCAAACTAGTGAATTGAACGACTTTTGGCTAGTTTGTCTCCCATAGGTATTTCCCCAAGGATGTAGGAGGTGGGCTCCCCTCCCTCCATGGGTGAAAAGAAGAAACTCTTAACCGACCCACTGGCTTTTTTTTTTCTTTTTTTTTTGTCCCTTGAATGAAATGAGATCATGTGTTTGAAAATGGGTAAATCTGTCCCTACCCACTAGGGCCAGAGTCTGCCATCTTGCTCCAGCTCTGCAAGGTCCCGTTGGTAGGTCTGGATAACCAGACTACCATCAGACTGGCCACAGGCTTTCAAAAACCCCTCTCTTCACCCCTCTTCCCCCCACCCCCTACCGTCATGGCTTATTGAGTGCCAACAGACGCAGCCCTAAAGGCGCACAGGAGGAGAGAACCTTGGGCTGAAGACTGGATGTTGATTGGACCCAGACCACCATCTCTGGCTAGTGTGCAGGGCAGACTGCCTGCAGGACTGGCCTGAGCATTCTTGCCAGGTCCCTATTCCCCAGCTGGGAAACTGACGCTGCTTCCTGCCCGCATCCTGGCTGACAGGACTGATGGCTAGCTTCCAATAAGAGGAGAGGGGTCTGTCTGTAGCCTTGCAGGCCTGGGTGGGGGCAGGACCCTCTGCTGTCCCAGGCATGGGCAACTCTGCATTGGGAGCCTCGGCTCCAAACTCTAGGGCTTGGAGGGTGTTGTGAGAAGGCCCTTGAGTCCTGGTGCTCACATGAGCACAGAGGTCTGCTCAGGGAGCGGGGCATGGGTCTCCTCCATCACCTGCCAGGGAGATTGTTGGACCATTTGGAAACCTATTTGCTCATTAGACAGATAAGAATAATAAAATCTATCCCCAGTTGCAGAAGGGGAGAGTAGGTCGGTGGTGCTTTTTGGAAGGGATAGAGTAATCAGTTGATGTTATTAAAGATGATAGGCTCTGTCAGGCCAGCATGGAGCTGAGGTCCCGAGAGGAGAGTCTTGGGTCTCTCTCACACAGGGCCTGGCTCTCTGTGGGGAGGTCTTACACCCCGCTGGGGACGAGCCACTCTCCTGGGCCCGTCTTCTCGTGAGGACTTGAGAATGGCCTGGTGCCCCGCCGTGGCCAGGGGGAGGCTACCTGTCTCTGAGGGAAGCTTCGCTGGGGTGGGGTAGGGGAGCAGGCACTTACTCTCAATGGTGAAACACAGAGGGATGGGCCCTTCTGTCTCCCACTGTTGATTGTGTCGTCAGGCCTCAGGCTTCTGCTGTGTTTATTTTATTGTGTGTTCTTTTTGGACCTGGCTACTCAGGAGATGGAAAAACCGTGCCCAATCTCAGAGGGAGATAGGTTGGTGTTGAGCAACGCTCTGTTCAAGTTGCACCCAGGGTGTGGGGTGTGATGTCAGCTTCTGGCGCTGGCCTGGAATGAGACGGGCACTGCTGGGGCAGGTGGAGTGTGGGTGCCCCTCCTCCCGTCCCCTGGGCTGTGTGAGCGCCTTCTCTTCCTCCATTTTTTGGTGAACTGGGGAGGTGCATCTTTTCCGAAGTCAGTTCAGGGCTCAAGTTGGATTTTTCCAAAGCAAGTGTACTCCCTTCTTTGGGACTCCGTTTCCCTGTCTGTAAAGTGAGGGGGGTGAGTGGGCTAGCACTGTGCTCCTTGAAACCCCAGGCTTCCTTGGAGATGGTCTTGGGGTTCCTTGACTATTCTGTAAGACTTAATATTTTAAATTATGTTACAGTGTTAATAGGGTTATAAAAACGTGCTCACTTTTAAGTTCTTAATGTCAACTCATTGTTAATTGCTAACTTGTTAGTAGTTGGCCTCAAGTTAAAGCCACCCCGCCTGCCTTCTCTATTTGTCTGAAGAGTACTCTGAGATTGCAGAGCAAACCGCTAAAAACCATTCCCATTTGTAGCCACTTATCTGTGTGAGTCAGGATTTTCGTGAAACGCTGCAGCCAAAACTGGAGATAGAATTAAACGCAATATGGTGCTGTCATCCGTGGGTCCAGTTTTAAATGTTAATGAATCAAAATAGCCTCATCAACTTTACTGATGGAGTTCAGAATAGGTCACTGTTCTGTATGTGAACTTACAGTATAAATGTATACCAGTGACATTCTGTTTTTACTTGTTTCTGTATTTGGGTTTCTTGTGAGAATTTGCTTTCAGGAGGAGGGCAGGCATCTCAACAACTGAAAAGAAAAAAATTTAAAAACTGCTGGGCTAGATGATCTCAAAAGGTCTTCCCAGCTTTGACAAAATACAGTCTTGAGTTTGAGCTCCCAGCCCACTTCTGGTCCCCTGTCCATGAGAGAAGTTTCTCTAGATTTGCCTTTTCTGGACACTTCATATCAATGCAATTACACTTTTGTGTCTGGCTTATTTCACTTAGATAATGTTTTGGAGGTTCATCCACGTTGTAGCATGTTTCACTACTACATTCCTTTAGACTGGTGAATAATTTTCCGCTCTGCAGACAGGACAGTTTGTTTATTGGTCCACCTATGCCGTCAGGAGAATTTAAATGTGAGGAGTCACTCCTATACCCCCTCACATCATCTCGGGTGCCATTAGTGGTATGAGAACAGTGCTTTGGAAACACCACCAACCCAAACCAGAGCCGCTGACCTGGGCCCTGGGCCCTGGGCCCTGTTCACTACGGCTCTGGTTTTCCCTTGGGCCGACCAGCTCTGAGCTCTTTACCATGAGGGAAATGTGGTTGCCCAAACTGTACCGTCGACAAGGTTGTCAAGCGTTGATTTGGAAACCAAAACAAACATCTCTGTCCTGTCACCACCCAGTGCCACCAAAATGTCCTATTCTGAGTTTGCAAGCTGGGGGCTTTTCCCTGGAGATTCCTGCTGAGTCTGCCTGAACTTTAAACGAGTGGGGATTTCTCTGCATCGTTTCTCAGAGACCCAGACTCCAGGTCAGGCTCTGGTACTAGGTGCTGTGTGACCTCAGGCCAATTGCTGCCCTCTCTGAGCCTTAGATCCTCCACCTTTACAGGAGGGGGTTCCTTTTGGTGATCCCTCCCAACTTGCCCTATACTTTGGTCTGTGACTCAAAGGGGTCTGGGGCAGGGCTGTTCTTCCTGCCTCACGGACTGGCAGTCCTCCCCCCACTCCTGCCCCAGGCCCAGTATGGTTTGGAACTGTCTGGGTTTCCCTCCCCGCCCCCTGCAGGTTGCCAAGTGTCTGCACCCCTGACTCAAGTCAGCATGAAGGGCTTGGTTTGTTTTTCCTTGGTGGTTGGGTGATCCGGAACTTTGCTTGAGAGCCAGGAGGGACCACAGTGATCATTTAGCCTGATGGTTCCCAGAGGGGCCCTTTGGAACCCGGGGATCCAGAGCTGGGTGCCTCGGGGCAATTCTAGGGACAGTGAGTGGTGGTGCTGAGCACTTGGGATTTGGCCCCCATCAACCATAGCAGCTCTATTTCCCCGACTGCCAGACTGGTTTTCTGAGGAAGGTTCCATTGGAAAACAGGGTTCTACAGCTTAGAAAAAGAAAGAGAGAGAGAGAGAGAGAGAAATTGCTGATTTAGCTGAGTTACTTTCATTTTTGAGGTGGGGAAACTGAGGCCCAGAGGGAGCTGACCCACAAAGCCAAGTTGGGAAGACCTTGCCTGCCGTTGAAAGCTTTCCCACTACTCTGAGGTGATGCTCCCATCATCTGCCCTCGGCTGGGGTTTGGTAGAGTTTGCTCCACCTTTTTGTGTGTCTGCCTTTAAGCATTTTTTAAAAAGCTACTTTCAGGGATGGGAGGGATTTTTGTCACAGCTATTTCTGATCACGAGCCGGAAGGGGCTGGGCTGGCGGCCTGAATGAAGAGCTCCAAAAAGGGCTGGTGGGTGAGCCAGCTGGAGTGTCCCCTGCCTTTCCCCATCACGCCCTGGGAGGCCCTTCAGCAGGTGCGTGCTGGCCCCTGAGTGCCCCAAAGCCAGAAGACTGCCCCGGAAAGCTGGTTGCAAGGCATCGTTTCCTGCCACTTCTGTTATTCCTGAAGCTGTCACCGATACGGATTCTTTATTTCTGATTTTCCTGGGAGGCAGCGTGGGATGGTGGGAGAAGGGTTCAAATCTTGGCTCTGCCGCTCTCCGTGTGACTTCGGGCAATTGCTTAACCTCTCTGAGCCGCTGGAGCCATCACTTTCTGTAAAAGAAGGGGAAGAACTTTGCTCCCCTAGGAATCGGGGAAGAACGAATGAGGTCCTGTGATAAGGCACCTGGGGCTTGGTAGGCTCCGGGTAGGTCCCCTCTCGTGGCTCCCCGCAATGTCTGTTCCCTTCATTTTATAGGGATTTCCCGGCACCGTGCTGGACTGCCCAGCACATCCATTTCAGGACACGTCGCAGCTCTCTCTGTCCCGTGGAAGGCGCCAGACATAGTGTTGAGGGTGGAGAGAAAAAGGGCTACTTCTTTGTCCAGCATCTAAGGAGGGTGTTCTTCTACTCTTAGCAGTTGATTTGTGCCTCCGGAAATCTCTGGCCAACCCCCCACCCCCCGCCCTTTCTTCCAACCTCCGTTGAAAGAAACACACAAACCCCCTCCATCCAGCCTCTCAGTGCCCCAGAGTCTCTTGGCTGTGCTGGCATTCTCTTTGGGGACATATTTGGGAGGGATTTTCAGAGCCTCAAGCCAAAGGCAGGGGAATGAGGTCCCAGAAAAGAAAGGGAAGCAGGAAGCCGGGAGACAGCTGACGCTGAAGATTCCTTCCCTGAGGAATGTGAGGCGGGGCTTTTGCCTTGGCCACCGGATGCGAGGCCCCTGGGCCCCCCCAGCACAGCACACAGACACACACACACACACACATACGTGCACACGCACACCCGGGCTCACACGCTCTCAGCCTCTCTCGGCCCGTGGCCCGCCTCCGCACACGTGTCAGTATTTGAAGGACATAGAAGGGGAGACCCAGAATGTGAACACGCTCTTTGCCGCAAGGAGATGCGTTGACTTCTAGGGGAATCGATTTAAACTGTACCGTGTGTCAGGGACACCGCAGGCTGTGGACTTTGCCTTGGGAGTCCTGGCTTTTGATCACATCGGGGAGGCGACGCCGGGCTGGTGTTCTCTTGATTTCCCGTGTCATGGATGCCTGGAGGCCTGGTGCAGGGAAGGAGGTGCTGCTGTCCCCTCTGCTCAGCATCAGGATGCGTTGGTCTTCCTTGACCTTCTTCCATCAGGTGTTCTGAGCGCCCACTGCCTTCGCCATCACAGCAGGCCACACCCTGATCCCCCGTGGCCTGGGAGGTCGGCTCCCCCACCGACTGTAAGCTTGTGGGGGCCGGCTCCCGGTCTGTGTACTGGCAGAGCCCAGCCCGGGCCTGGCCCGAGTCCATGCTGAGCAAGCATCTTGCAGTGAGGGAGGGCGCTGTGCCGGGCTGCTGCGTGCTGGTAGGCCCCCAGTGTAGCTGGGGGAATGTAAGGCCCACACGACACAGATGGTCGACACAGGCTGTACATCCAGGCGCTCACAGCTCCTGGAGGGAAGGGTCTGGATTTGGAGTCAGGAGACCCACCCTCCGGTCCCCCCACACATCAGTTTTAACAAATTTGAACAATACCCATCACCTGGTGCCAGATGCTGGGCTGCTGGCATAGGAGTTAAAAGCTGAGCCATGTTGGGTTAGTCACTTTGCCTCTCTGGGTCTCCGTTTCCTCATCTGTGTCCCAAAGTTGTGGACAGGGTAAATGGGCTCACGCAGCTATGGCACTTTATAAATGGGGAAGTTCTACAAGAGTTACATGACAAGATTTCACAGGGCAGATGTGCGGGTGTCCTCAGGGGTGAGTGCGGCTGGCTTCGTGAAGTGGGCAGAAGTCAAGAACCAGGCTGGAAGCTAGAGGGAGGGTGGTCCATGCCTTTGCCAGCAGCATCAGGGTGTCATGTAGCCTCTGGGCATTGCTGGTTGTGTGGTGCTTAGAGGATTCTGGGCCAGATTGGCGGGGGTGGGGGGGGATGCTGGTGAGGATTTCCTACCTCCAGTGGGCACGGGGCATTTGGCTTCCTGGGCAGGATGTGGTTACTTACCCTAGTTCCTGGTACAAGAGACGGTAGTTGTCACCCAGCAGTAAACCTGGTGAATGCCTCTGGTCCCCTTGAGGGTCTATGGCCTGACTGAGCCCCTGGCTGGTGGCACGGGGCAGCTAGAGCCCTGTGAGGCCATGGTCCTGGCTTGCCTGCGGTGTGACCTTAGCTTCTGGTTGCCCACCTGGGAATGGGGGTGGTGGGAAGATGGGCCTGCCCAGTGCCCTGTGAATCCTGTTCTCTCTGTAACTTTGTCGGAGTGGTCTGGAATCTGCACACCATATAATCTTTTGTACCTCAGTTTGTCACTCTATAAAATGGGGATACGTTTCCTCATGAGTTCTGCTTCCCAGGGTTGCTGTAAAAATCACCTGAAGTAATGGAGAAAGCATTTTGAAAAAGGTTTAAAAATAAATCATAGTGACTTAATAGCCACCATTGACTGAGCAACTACTATGTGCTGGGCTCTGTGATGACTTCTTTAAGTAAGTGGTGAGATTTAATTATCAGACAACCCCAAGAGGTGGGAATCAATTATGCCCATCTTACAGGTGAGAGGTTATTTGTTTTCTCTTTAAAAGATTTTTTATTTATTTGAGAGAGAGAGAAAGAGAGAAAGAGAGAGAGAGGGGGGGAAGGAACAGAGGGAGAGGGACAAGCAGACTCCATGCTCAGTATAGAGCCTGATGTGGTGCTCGATCTCAGGACGCTGAGATCATGACCTGAGCTGAAACCAAAAACTGGAAGCTCAACCCACTGAGCCAAGGTGACAGGTTCTGAGAGGTGGAAGACCTCTGCCCCAGATCTTGCGGCAAGCGTGGTCTGGGTCTCTAGACCCCAGGTTCAGTGTTCTTCCTAGCGGGGACAGGCTGGCCAGGTTCCATGCCACCGGAGGGCTGCCGAAGGCGGGTCCAGGGTGAGGAGGCAGGCTGAGGCATGGGGTCTCCCCAGCGCCTGTCACAATATGACGACCACAGGTGGCAGAACAGGAGGCAGCTGCTATGCCGGGAAGACCTCCTGCTGTCACTTGACAGTAATGATTTCTTGAGAAACCAGTGAGTCACTGGCAATGGCAGGCAGATGAGCCTCCCGGGCCACCATAGAGGGCAGTCCAGCCCCCCTGCTCTCTGGAGGTGATCCTAGTGGGGGACCGGACCCTGGGTTGGGGGGAGTTCCTGGTCAGCCACAGAGGGTGGCACACCGAGGCTGGTGGGCCTGGCAGGGGGAGGAATGGGGGCGGGGCAGGGAGCATGGGTTATCACCTGGCTGGCACTTTCCACATGATCAGCTTCAAATCTTGTGCCAACTCTGTAGATGGAAACCCAGGCTCAGAGCAGAAGAGTAACTTGCTCCCAGTCACACAGCAAAGCCGGGGCTGGATGTGGGTCTCAGATTCTCAGTTAAGGCTCTTTTGATCATGCCTGGCACCTAACGCGTGCCCAGGGCAGCAGCCAGGGATTTCTCAGGAGCTGATAACAAGCAGGAGAGAGCAACAGGCATCTGGTGCCTGGAGGGAAACTGCCCTCCACCCTGGGGTTGGGTCTCCTGAACTGGTGCTTTTGTTTGGGTCCGTGAACCTTGCCTGGGTGCAGGGAACTTGTTATAGTCGTTCCGTGCCTCTTGTTGGGGAAGCTGAGCCTGCTGGGTGTGGATGTCTGAGAAGCTGAGGTTCTCTTCTCCCGACAGTGGCTGGGCCTGGGCCGTGAGCCAGGTCCTGTGCTGGGCACTGGGGTAGAGCAGACATAGCCCCTGCCCTCAGGAGCGCAGAGTCTGGGGACACAGGCACATGTGACAAAGCCGTGTGGCAGGTACCTGCTCAGTACCTGTGCACAGTAAGGGCATAATAAATATTAACTAATTAATGAAACAAATATTTATGTAGCATTTACTCTTTGTCAGGCTGCATTCAAAGCAGTTTAGGGACGTTTGATTCATGTGACCTCATAATAACCCTGTGCGTTGGATACTGTCATTAACCCCGTTTTAGAGAATGAAACGGAGCCACAGAGACATTGACAGAACTGAGCCCAGATGCCGCTAGCAGGTGGGAAGCGAAGGTTTCATCCAGGAAGTCAGGCTCCAGATTGAGCCTTTTATTGCTGTACCCAGGAAGGGGCATGCCCACTGCACGTAGCTTCTGTGCTCTGAGCCTCAGTTTTCGCTTCTGTGAAATGGGGATAGTACTTCTGACCTCATTGAGCTGTTTGCGAGATGAAATGAAGCGATCGATGTCTGTGGAAGCACTTTATAAACTGTCAAGTGTTTGCCCTTGGGGTCGAAATGATTAGAAGCCTGGGTCCTGCCTACGCAGGAGGCTGTTTCCTCCCCCCCCCCCCCCCCGCCCCCAGCTTCCCTTGCAGCCTGGGGCTCCTCGAAGCCCCAGGAGATATCCCGTCCTCCCTTGCTTTTACATTCATGCGGCCCCTGGGTCCTGGGACAAGCTCTGCTGGGATGTTGGACAGAAACCTGCAAAACTCGACAGCTTGGAGTGGAGCGTTTGTGTGCAAGTTGGAAGCTGGGAAGGGAGGAAGTTGAAGAGTGTGTCTGCTGCTTCTCGGCTGCGTGAACTTGAGAGCGTCGTTTACTTCTCTGAGAAAGGGGGACGGTCCTGTGCGTGGGTGGCAGGGAGGGTGAACGGGATGGCAGGGCTCAGAGGTTAGCAGCTGCCATCGCAGTTATTAAGTGAGGCTGGGGGCTCTGGGGAGAGAGCAGGGGTGGGATTTGGGTCGAATGGCCTTTGGAACCTGGCTTGGACAGGAGTCCCCCCCCCCCCCAAGGCTGCACTGGGTGGGGGCTGTCTCGGAGCTCTCTCTGAGACGCTGGCTCAGCGCACTCCGGCCTGCGTGCTCTGACTTCGGGATGTTCCCATTCACACAGCCCCCCGCTCATCTGCTGCTCGATGGAGAGACGCCCCCACAGTGGAGACACTGCCTTCCGCCCTCTTAACTGGCCATTTTTATTACTTGGGTTATTTAAGACGGTACTTGGCTCGCTGCCGCCTGTTTGCCGTCTTGGGGGAGGGGAAGAGCCACTGGTCTAAGTGGACCTTGTGAAATTCCCTGGCAGACAGACTCCTCTCAGGGCAGGGTTGGTATATCTTCCCAGGCCCCCTGTCCGCTCCTCCTCTTTGCCCCTGGCCTGCTATGATAATGGGCAGAAGGCCATGCTGGGCGGTGGGGGGAGACTGACTGGAATAGCTTTGGGGAAAGCTCGTTGCAAAGTCAGACCACAGGACCAGAGAGCCTTGGAGCTCTGGGTGGGACCCTGCAGTGCTCGAAACCCAGGAGTTGTGAAAGATGCCTGAGCCAGCTTAGGGCCAGTCAAGGAAGGCTTCCTGGAGGAGGTGTCACCTGCGTTGTGTTTCGGAGGTCTAGTAAGAGTGGAAGAGAAGGGAAGGGTGCTCCAGGTAGAGAGAACAGCTTGTGCAAAGGCCTGGAGGTGAGGTTGCCGTGCCAGCGCGCAGTCCAGAGCCTGCTGCTCAGGCAGGACCTAGCCTGCCTGCCCATTCTTCTTCCCTTTCTCGTCCTCCCTCCCTCCTCCTGCCCTTCTTGGCGCTCTTTGTTCTGTTTTGCTGCCTCTCATCCTCTCTTCTCTCCCCCCTTCCCTTCTTTCTTGTTTTGGTCTTCACTTGCTATGGCTGGTTCTCACCTCCCTGTCCCCTGTGTGAGGCAGGGGAGGGCTGTGAGGGGGTTCCTGTTCCTGTCCCTCTGCCCTCCTGATGCCAGGCCTCTGTGGGGGGCTCTTTTGTCTGCTGCTGGGGCTTTGTGAGTCTGTATGTGCACACGTGTGTCTGGGAGCCTTGGTCTGCACCGTGCAGACTTGGAGCCCTTGGGGTCAGGACCCTGCCTTCGGCCACCCCAGACCCCTTTGTACTACCCCTTGTATATCATTGTGGGGCGCAGGAGAGGCTCCCTGCTGAAAGGGATAGCTGTTGGGTCTTGGAGGTCAACACTGGTCAAGGGAGACCTCAGCCCCCAGCTCCCAGCCCCCATCAAAGATGAGCCTAGGATTAGACACGGAGAGGGGCTTGGGGCCCGGGAGGCTAGGCTGCTTGCCTTACCTCCCGGGCCTGCCCGCCCTGCCTGTCCCTGCTCCCTCAGACCTGTGACTTCATCTTACCCCCCAGTGAGGGGCTCTCCGAGGTCAGCCGGTCCATCCCCCTGCTTCCAGGCAGCATCATTCCCCTGTCGCGGCAGATGAGATGTGCCTTTGTCTTTGAAAAAGACCTTCTGAGAGTTCATCCCTCAGTGTTTTATATTTTTCTCTCCACCCCCATGCACATACCTATGACCATTTTCAGATGAGAAAACTGAGGCCCAGAGAAGGAGAGCAGCTCCCTTGAGGTCACAGAGTAGAGTTGGGTTTCCTTTGAAACCCTGAGCTCTAAGGGATCCTTCCCAGGTCTGACAGTCATTTAAGGAGGGGTTTTGAAAACTCCCGAAGGCTGGGGCTCTTGGGATGAAGAAGCCTCAGAGCCTGTGAGGTGGCATCCACAGAGACTGAGCCCTGCCCCTGAGCCAGTTTCCAGGTCCCGGTGCAGATGAGCCTCTGTCGGCCTGCGGAGGACACATCGGAGGGTGCCTTAGGCTTGTCTGCTTACAACAAAAGGCACTTCTCTGGCCTCAGCCTGGCGGTCTTAGGGTGTTGACTGACTGCCTAACAGTCCCTGTCTGCCACCGTGTGCTCCACTGTGTCATTTCTCTGTGCCTCAGTTTCCCCTTGTGTAAACAGGATGACAAGATTCCCCCAGTGCTATCGAAAAGCCTTGCCCAGGCAGGGCCGTTCCCATCCCTCTTTTCTCTGGGGTGAGCCCTGGAGTGGGAAGGTCGGAGAATTTTGCCTTCAGAGCTGGAGTTGTGTGAACTGGAAAGCCGGGTCCCCCAGCCCCATGGAGATCCCCGCTCTGGGGATGTGGCTGACAAATAGTCCTTTTTGCGTTTGTACAGGTTTATTGGGAGAGTCTTAATAGTTTGTGCTTGGCTCTACACTTGTCTTCAAAGAAAATACTGACGTTTAAAACATCAGGACTTTTCCAAGCTGGGAAAATTGAGGCCCTAGCTCAGCAGGCTACTGGTAAGTTCAGGGGACCCCCAATTCATAGGCTGTTCCTTTCTGTGCCTTAAGGCATAATAAGCCCATCGGCTTTCACTTGGGTGGGAGCTCTGACTCTGAATTGAGACCACCCTGAGCCTCAGGTCTCTCATCTGTAAAATGGGGATGACACCCTGAACTCACAAGGTTGTAATGAAGGTTCAGCAAAATAGGGCATGCCAGGTCCTGAGTGGGGTGCTGACCCCCTAGCTGTTATGGTTCTGTCCCTTCTGTCCCAGGCCCCATAAGTAAGAACTGCCTACCCCCTCCCCCTTCTGGCTACAGACTGGCCTTTTGTGTTCAGGGCACTTCTTTCCCCAGCAAAGCCGCCTGCCTGACCAGCAAGGAGGAGGTCACATCCCGTCTCCTCCCCAGCAGATTGTCAACGCAGGGTCATTGGTAGGGCAGGACCTAGCATTCAAGGCCATCCAGCACAGTGTGTTGCCTAGAGCCTTTGGCTCTCAGTGGCCTTGTTGGACGGGGGAGTGTGTCCCTGTTCCTGCTGCCTGGAGGAAGGGTCGTCTCAGTCCCAGACTCCTTGTATGGATGTGGAGGCAGCCTCAGGAGGTCACATCCCTGGCCTGAGTTCTCACCGTGAAGCAAGGGCAGAGCTGGGATTTTTTTTTTTTTTTTTAAAGATTTTATTTATTTATTTATTTGAGAGAGAGAGAGAGAAACAGCATGAGAGGGGATAGGGTCAGAGGGAGAAGCAGGCTCCCCGCCGAGCCGGGAGCCCGATGCGGGACTCGATCCCAGGACTCCAGGATCATGACCTGAGCTGAAGGCAGTAGCTTAACCAACTGAGCCACCCAGGCGCCCCAGAGCTGGGATTTTAATCGGAGTCTGGCAGATTCTTCCAGACTACTTCCTGCCACACTCACAGGCTCAGTCTTCCAGGCTGGGCAATGGGCCGCACATTCCCAGCCCCAGTCCCTGGGCTGAGATGGAGGAGCTGGTAGACAGGGATTCGAGTCTGTCACCCCCCGCCCCCCGGCCTCTCAGCAGTGGGGGAGGGGGGCAGCTACTCTTCCTTCTGGAACTCTGTAATGCCACGGGAGGATGGTTTCTGGATTCTGGTCCGGCCCACAGATTGCCTCTGTGGGGCCTTGGGGGGAAGCGCGCGCTCCCAGACCTTGGCAGAGAGGTGACGTCGAAGGCCATGTTAGCATTGTTTTTCCAGGGGTGACGTCAGGGCAGCTGGTTTAGAGTTTCATCCGAGACAAAGGCTGCTTTGTAGCTTCTGCCTTTGAGCCCAGGCACATCACCCCCCCAAGGTGGGGAAGGAGATGGAAGGGATTGCAGGGCTCAGGCAGAGAAGCCCTGGGAGGCGTGGCTCACCCTCAGCTCCTCCAAGAAGGAAGCCGGGATCTCATTATCCCAGAACGCTCAGCGCTTGGTTTCCCAAGAGCATCTCTTATGCCCAGTGCGGTTCAAAACTTCATGGACGTGTTCTCTTGAAGGGTGACTGTAGTCATGCCCATCGCACAGATGAGGACACAGAGTCTTGGCAGGTGGAGTGACCTGCTGTTTGTAACAGCTAGAAAGTGGGCAGAGCTGGTGTGGGAACGTGGGTCTCTCTGGCTTTAAAGATCACCACTGGGGTCCACTGCTGTTGCATGTCATTTCAAACCCAGCTTCGGGCGTGCACTTCAGAAAGCCACGATGGCCTGGGGGATGGCTGGAGCAGTTGAGTCTCATGGCTTTGGGGGTCCAGAGCTTCTGTCCTCAGGGCTCAGAGCTGGGCCACTGTGCTTGGAGCATGTGTTGCGAATTCAAGTATGCACAGGTAGATATGTGCACATGTATGTTTAAAATAGAGAAGGGGATTGGTTGCTGGAGGGTCTGTAGTTGTGGGAAAGTGATCCAAGGAGGTCTTGTGGGCAAGTGTAAGGAATCATCCCAGGGGACGCCTAGGACCTTCTGCTCTTCTTTTTTAGGAATTACCCCACTTGATCATCCATCCATCTACCCATCCATCCGTTTGCAGGCCCTGTGCTTGGGCCCCGACAATGATGCTGCATGGGCCAGAAAGGCAGACTCCTGTTCCTAGCCAGCTTGCCAAATGACTGTTAAATCAGCGCTGCAAGAGTCCTGACAGATGTTTTGTTTCTCCCCCAACACACACTTCAGAGACGGGCAGTGACTTGCCCCAGGTTGCACAGCAACTTGCTGGCAGAGCTAGGTCTCAGGGCCAGGTCTGTGGCCCCCCGGCCCTGTGTTCTCGCCTCTGCCATGCTGAGGCTCCACTCCTGGCTGGCAGTCCTCTTGCCCAGCCCTGCCTCCTTGCCTATTTTGATGTGGTCTTGGGGATTTTCTGGATTTTTCTGCAGCCTCTGTCCTGAAAGACACCCAAAGATGCCTGTTGGATCAGTGTGCCAGTCTCGGGCTGGAGCTGAGCTTGGCCATGCTCTGCCCCAAGATGACAGCCCGTCTGGAACACCAGATTGGCCGGGCACCTGAGTGCAGAGACTCTGAGGCCCTGCTTTACTTCTTGTGGACACCAGCTTGCTCTCCCCCAGGGGTCTCCAGAAGTCATCTGGTCCTCCCTCGCCTTGAGGTTGGGACCTTTGCAGATCCTACTAGAGATCTTACTGCTTAGGGAGGGCATTCCAGGGTCTTCCCCTGGAAGTGCCTTGTAGCTTTTTCCATTGGAAAATGCTTCCTGGTCTCTAGCCATAATCCCATTTGCTGCATTCCCCTGTGTAGCCTTCCATGGAGTAGGGGAATGGGGTGGGCATCAACCTCCTGGGGAAGACAGCACCACTCCCCTCTGAGCCCCTAAGCTTACCCTCTTCCCTCCTAAAGGCCCTCCTGACTCAATGCACACTTGTTAGGGCATTCTCTTGGTTTAGGAAGGATCTGGCTGGTCCCTTTGGGATCCCACCAATTGCTGGGAGGGTGGCACATGCCTTCTCCCGGAGTCATGGAACCCTTGGAGCTGGACGTGGCCCTGGAGCCCAGGGATCACTCTGGCTCCACCTTTCCTGATGGGGAAACTGAGGCCCAGAGAGGTTGAGCAACATGTCGAGGGCCATTGAGCCAGCCTGGTGGAGTTGGGTCTCCTCTTTCCCAGGGCAGTGCTGATTCTGGGGCTTGGGCCGGGGAGTGGGTTTTCCGGCCCGATAAAGTGGCTGGTGGCCTTCTGGCCTGGCAGTCCCTGCCCCATATGGGTGTCCTGGAAGCAAAGCGGCTGGCTCTGCGCAGCTCCCCTCAGCTCCTCTCAGCTCCCCGGCCAGGAATCAGTGCCCTCCCCTGCTTGCCCTTTGGGTTGCCCTCTGGGCCCAGTGGCGGCGCCTCCTCCACTCCCCCCTGTCCCATGGCTCCCTCTCACCCCACTGCCTCCCTGACTCCCTTTTGGCCTCAGGGAGGCCACTCACCTCCAGGGGTGGAGGGCATGAAGCCCGAGTGTACCGCAGTGACTGAGTTACCAAGGGGATGCTAAGTCCTGTGCCTGGGACAAGAAGGGGTTAAGCAGCTCTGCCTGCTGGGGCTGGACACCCAGCTGGTGTCCGGGCCCCTCAGGCCGACCAGGCCATCTGGCTTGACAGACGCCACACCGTGCTCCATCTGTCCCCAGGCAAAGTCACCAGGAGGAAGCCTGCCTGCTGCCTTTGTTGGCTTACAGGGGACGTGCACTCAGCTGTCTGTCCCTAGGAAGCCAGGCCTGCTGGGAAGGGGCTCACCTCTGGGCAGGCTGCCCCGGGGGTGACTGGCCTACGGGTTTCCCAGAGGCAAGAGGAGGGAGAGCCGGAGCTCCTGGGGGGGCGGTCAGAGCTTCCTCGGGCAGTGAGGTCCAGAGAGGTGCTGGGACGGGCCCAGGGTCACACAGTGAGTCAGTGCAGGTGGAGGGGCAGGACTCGCACCCAGGCCCTCTCGCTGCTCTACCCCATGGCTCCAGCTCCCAAGGTGATTCATCTAGTAAATACCAGTTGAGGACCTACTATCTGCCAGGCACTTAGAGAGTCTGGATACCGGACAGCGCCCCCCTCCCAGGGCGGGGGTGGGGAGCCCAGAGGATGTACTGTCTGCAGGGAAGAATGGCACGTCCCAGCCAAGCCTCGGACGCTGGACCTCGAACCAACCCCCAGCAGCCGGAAGGGGGGCCCCCTCACTAAGATGATACTTGGTGTTCACCATCTTGTGCCATTCCCGCAACCTGGGAGGTAGGAACTGTGGCTGCCCGCATTTCCCAGACGAGGAAACCAGGGCTCAGAGAGGTAAAGCCACTTCTACTAGGTCATCAGCTTGGAGGTGGCCGAGTCTGTCTGTCTGATGTCCAAGTGTTTTGAGGTGAGGGGCAAGGGAGCTGTGTGAAGGGCCTCATCCCTTCCCATCCTGCTCCTTCTTGTCCCTCTGTCTTGGACCGTCTCTTTTTTCGGCTTCTTGCTCGGTTTGGGCCAGGAGTTGTGTGGCTGGGGGGGCGGGGGCAAGTCTCAGGGAGCAGAGAGGCTTTGAGCTGCGAAGAGAAGCCTGCTGGTTCCTTGGCAGGGCTGGGGATGGTGACCGTCTGCTTCCTCCTTGGCTGGGCACCTGGCAGGATCTGAGCAATGCTTGGGGGACCCCCTTTGGAGGATCTCTGGTCTCTAAAGGATTCCCTGCCCATCGGTTGGCTCTGGAGGCTAAGCCAGGGCTGTGGGAGCCTTACTTCGGGGGCCACATGGTCAGGGCCAAGCTGGGCCCAGCCCGGCAGGTCGGCATGGAAGCCTCAGCACTTTGCCCTTGCGGTTTGGAGGTGATGCAACTCAGGCTCCATTCCGACCCCTGGGAGACTGAGATACATTCTTTCTGACCTTCTCCCTCCTATTAATGAAGCCAGCTGGCACAGAGACAGGAGCCCAGGTTTTGGGATGGGAGAGACTATGTTCTAATCCAGCATTTGCCACTCCATAAGGGTCAGTAGGGGAGTCTGGCATCGTGCGCTTGGGCACTGGAGCCAGACTGCCTGGATTCGAGTCCTGGCTCTCTACCACTTTCGAACTCTGATCTTGCACAAGTCACTTCCCCTCTCTGGGCCTCAGTTTCGTCATCTGTAAAATGGGCAGAGTAATAAGCACCCACCTCCTAAGCCTGTCGTGAGGACTGAATGAGTTAATAGTGCCCATCACAAACTACCACTTCATGATGTGAGCTATTTTGATTATGTGACCTTGGACAAGTCACCTCCTCTCTGTGAGCCTCAGTTTCCCTATCAGCAGAAACTAGAGGCTCCAGTAAGGAGCTCCCCAGAGGCTTTACTGTCATAGCAGCTTCTCCGGGTGTCTGCTCCATTTCTTTCCCCTCTGTCCTTGGGGGAGCTGACCTCTCTGTCCTCTGAGAGGGGTTGCCCAGCCCCACGGATGGGCAAGAGGGACATTGTGTGTGTGTGTGTGTGTGTGTGTGCGTGTGCGCGTACGCGTGTCCCAGTGCCCTCCTCACTGGCTGGGCCCGCATGACGACAGGGGCTGGTATTAAGCAATGGGTCTGTCCCCTCGAGCTGCGTTTAGTCACTAATCCCTTGTGGTGCAGACGGTGGCAGACTAATCACCTGTCCGGCCAGTTGGAACAATTAGGATGCTGTACACACAGGCAGTGTCTGCCCCAACCCAGCCTCAGTGGCACAAGCCCCACGTGTAATTGGCTTCCTAGGTCCGTGTCACTCTTCCCTCCTTCCTCCCTGGCGATTGCTTAGGAATGTCTTCCTCCCCTTACCGCAGCGTGGCAAGGAAGCATCCAGGTTCTGGGTTCCGGTCCCTGCTCTGCTGCTGTCTGGCTGTGTGACCTTGGACATGTCATTTAACCATCTGAGCTTCAGACTTCCCATTGATGAATGACCTGGAGTTCAGAGCATCCCTTTCTGACATCCTGGGATCCCACGTTTGGAGATTTCTTTCTTTTTTGCACACATGGAATCTGCTGTGCTTGCTCGTCCTCATATAACCCTGGTGGGGGTCATTGTCCCCCATTTCATGGATGAGGAGACCAAGGCCTGGAGAGGGGACTTGCTCAAGGCTGCAGAGCCTTGGTATAAATGCCAACTCCTGTCCGGTGGGCTCTCCTTGGCTTCAGCCCCTTACTTGTGCAGGCTGCAGATGTTAAGGGTAACTTGGACTCTGAGGCCGCGGGCCCAGGGCTGCTCGGGGTGCACAGCGCTCCCAGTGAGTGATGTGGCTTTGGGGGGGGTTACACGGAGCTGCAGACCCACAGTGCTTTGCACTTACCTGGGGGGCGGCACAGTCACTTGAAATAAACAACTGGAGACCCAAAGTGCACATTAGGTTTCTAAAATAGCCTTGGGAGTTGCTGTTTTTTCCTCCAAGCTGTAAACATAACTCTGGGTGGGGCCTCCCCAGCCTCCTGGGCTCAGAACTGCCCCCCCCCCCCCGGCCTCCTGCTTTTTGGCCTGGGTGCTCAGAACCCCTGCTGGCTTCTGGGCTTGAGCAACAGCTGGAACCCCAGCATCTGAGAGCTGCTAAGAGTGCCTGATGCTGGGGAGGGGAGTGGGGTGGAGCATCTTTGGGGGCTTGGCTGGGCCTGAGCAGAAGGGCAAAGTCCTGGGGGTAGAGAGCTGTGAGCTCACCGTCCTGTCGTTTGTCCTGCGGGAGGTAGGCCCAGGTGACCAGGTGAGAGAAGAGCATTGGGGGAGGAGAGGTGGCAGGGACTGTGGAGGTTGGGAAACTGAGGCTGGTAAGGGGCAGGCAGGGAGGTCATGCCCAAGGCCACACAGTGAATCAGTGCTGCACTGACTCCAGATTGGGTGTCCCAAGAAAGGCCCTGGAGGTGACACTCAATGCACCCTTTATCCAGGAAACATTTTTTGGTGCCTACTGTTCCAGGGCCCTTGCTGGGCTCTGGAGTTGCAGTTGGGAGCCAGAGACTGGCCTGATCTTACGAGAGTTAAATAGGGAGACCACCTGAGTAGCAAGTGACTGGGACTTTTGGAGTACAGAAGGAGGGCACTTGACCTTGACCAAAGAGTCAGG
The DNA here is from genome assembly GCF_011800145.1 of Mirounga leonina. NCBI lineage: Eukaryota > Metazoa > Chordata > Mammalia > Carnivora > Phocidae > Mirounga > Mirounga leonina. The sequence continues at coordinate 80,622,980 of NW_023270447.1, forward strand.
GAAGACTTCCGGGAGGAGGGGGCATATAAACTAGGTCCTGACGTTGGTATAGGATGAAGAGGGGAGAGAGAGAGATGACAAAGGAGGCATGTAGAACAGAGCCTTCTGGGCAGAGTGTATAACACATGCAAAAGCATTGCAGGTGTGAGGTGGCTTGGCACACCGGGAGCTGGAGGTGCCATGGGGGATGCTGTTTTATCTTGCCCCGGGCTAGCATGAGGCTGCTTGCTCCAGGGCTCATCACACACTAGGTGGGAAAACCTCTACCCTTTGGGAAGAGAGGTGTCGGGCCCATTTCCCAGATGGACCTGATCTCCCAACACGTTGCTCCTTGGGGGCAGGGGGCAGAATGCCGCCCCAATGAGGGTGAGGAAGGGCAGTATTTATAGCAGGGTCTTCTCCCACCAGTCTTTTGATTAATGGGGAAACTGAGGCACAAACCAGCGTTGCTGCAGGCACTAGGATGGGGGACCCAGGACCCTGCTCTTCCTTGGTTCCCGGAGCAGGCTCCAGCAGTGGCCAAGCCCCGCAAGAATTCAGCCTTGTCACGCACGGTGCTTTAGAGGGGCACACATCCACCCCCTTGACCCAGCACTCACTCCACCCAGGTAACTGGACAGATACACAGATGTGTGTATACCAGGAAGCTCTTCGAGGCATTGTTTAGACTGTTAGGACTTGGGAATGACAGCACATGACCTGTTAGATCAGCGGGGCCACAGCCACCTGCCGCGTGACCCGCCCAGAAGCCCAGAAGGATGCTTGCTGTATATTAAGTGTAGAAAGCACGCTTAAACGCCACGTCCTGTCTGATCCTGGATTCACTCGTAAAAGATAAGCTTTCCTAAGAAGGCACTGGGAAGGACGTGCAGCCAGTGTGAAGGCGATTCTCTCAGGGAGGGGGGACTGGGTGGGGTCTCTTGTTTTGTTTCACTTACCTGTTCTATTTCTGGTGTAATCATTGTGAAATACACATGCAACCTAAACCAGAGGGAGAGGGAGCAGGTGTTTTTGTCTTTTTAAGGTTTAAATGGTTTTGATTTTTTGACTAACGGACACATTATATCATTCAAAATTGAAAAGATCCAGGAGAGGAAATTCTCATATACGCTACAACATGGGTAAACCCCGAGGACCTTACGCTAAGTCACAAAAGGACAAATACCATATGGTTCCACTTCTGCGAGGTCCCTAGGAGTAGTCCATTTCACAGAGACAGAAAGTAGAAAGCTGGGCACCAGAGGGCGTGGGGAGTTATTGTTTAATGGGTGCAGAGTTTCCGTTTCGCAAGGTGAAGACGGTGGGTGTACTGAATGCCAGTGGGTTGGACACTTAAAAATGGTTATGGTGGGAAATTTTATATTTGCATTTTACCATGACTTAGAAAAAGGATACAGCAGGGAACAGCGTGACCAGTCTCCCTCCCAGCCCTGTCCCCCAGCCACGTGGTTCCCTCTGTTTCCAGTGTGGTGGTAGATTCCTGCTTTCCTCCCTCCTGCCCCTGGGTTCGACGGGGCAGGGGCGACTCCCCTCTGCTCGTGGGCAGAGCAAAGATGCCGCCTGGCCCCGACAGCAGGAGCAGCAGGCCCTTCTGTCCCCGCTTCCAGGGCATGAGGCAGCTGGTGCCCAGACCGTCCTGCCTGTGGGCTGAGGGATTGAGGACCTGAGGCTAAGGGAGCCAGAGGTGCCAGCTGGAGAGAGCTCTGGAATTGGCCTCCCTGTCCCGGTGGGAGGGGGATACTCTGAATCCACTTCTTTGCCCCCACCCCCCAGCCCTTGGCTCCCTGAGCAGGTACTTGGGAAATGTTTGTTGAAACTGTCATGGGGGGGAAGAAGATGGTATCCAAGCCAACAGCCAGGCAGAGCTGGGCTGCAGTGGATGCTGTGAGGCTGTATGGCTCTGTGACCCCCAACATTCATTCCCTGGGGCGTCCTTGTGCTGGGTCTTCTGTCGGTGCTGGGCTGCGGGTGGCGCTGGGTTGGATGCCAGAGTGATGACAAAGTCCTCCTGTGTCTTTGGCATTGATAACATCCGTGTATTACCAGGCATTGATAGCAGGGGTTCGGTTGGGCATCCAGGTATCCTGTCTGGTGCCCTGGGGCCCTGGCCAGTTCACATAGTGGACTGCCACCCCAAGGTGAGCCACCCCTTCTCAGTGGTGGGAAGACCCCATCCCATGACTAATCATAGCTTCCATCAATTGAGCGTTTACTTAGGAGCTGGGCTCTGTACTAAGCGCTTAATGCATATAGACTCGATACACCAGCCCTGCGAGGTAGGGGCTTCCATTAGCACCCACCTTAGAGGTGGGGAACCTGGAGCGCAGGTTAGGTGCTTTGCCCAGAGGCGCGCATCTGCCCTTCCCAGCATCCCAGGCTCGTGAAGGAAAGTGCCTGGAGGTCTGATGACAAACTGCAGCCTCCCCCCGACTATGGTTTCCATAGAGCAGCAGAGCGAGAGGAAACAGACCATTTTACAGATGAAGAGACTGAGACCCAGGGAGAGCTCAGAGCTAGCTTGTGGCAGCAGGACAGGGCAGGGAAGCAGAGCCTCCATTTATTCAGAGCCTGCATATATCACCTCTTTCACAGACTGGAGCAGCCCTGAGGAGGGTCCTTCATGATCTCCATGTCACAGTGTCCAAATAGGGAGGCTCAGGGCAGGAAATCATTTGCCCAGAAGCCTGTGTGGCCGGTCGTGTTGGGATTTGAGCCCATTTCCATCTGACTCCAAAGCCGGTGCCTCTTCTGCTGGTCACGTGCTGGTGGTCGGGGTGGGGTTGGGGGGGTTGGTGGTGCTGCCCGCAGATCAGACTTGGCCACTGGAGGCGGAATGCTAAGGCCTTTCTCCACCTGGGTTCTAGGGTCTCAGAAGTGAGTAAACGGGCAAAGCAAATACCCTGGCTAAGCAGCTCTTTTCCAAGTCAATGATCGAGACCCCATGAGTCCACAGCTGTGCATCTGACCCTGGGGTGGTAATCTGGGGTGTGCTGTGGGCATGATGGGGAGAGGGGTTTATGGAGCTGGTAAGACAGTTTTACCCCTGAGAGGCTGTTCAGCCTGGAAAGTCAGACGGACTGGGCTTGACCTGGAGCCAGGCACTACATCTGGACCTCTATTTGCTCATCGGTGAAGTGGGCATGTGAACACCAGGCTCACAGAGCTAAGGTGGGAAAACAGTGACTAGACCAGCACGTAATAAGCATTTTCCAGTCAATGTAAGTGCTTCCCCTTCTCCTAGGAGAGCGAGTGGGATGGGAGAGGCAGAGAAGTGACTGTTTACAGCTCCCTGAATGCCATGAGGAAGGCATGTGCCAGGACTGGAAACCCCTGATGGACATAGTGACTCACCCTGGGGAAGTCATGAAGGGCTCCCTGGAGGAGGTGATGAAGGTGTAGCAAGCCTGGAAGAGGTTGGAAATGGTGCCCCAGAAACCTCACGGTGGCCTACAATTTGGGGTGCAGATTCCTCCTCACCATGAGATACCCTTTGAGTTACTTTCCTTCTTAGAAGCGGTCTGGCTTGTGTGTGGGGGGTAGAGCCCCCTCAAGTGTGGTTTCTAGACAGCGGCACTGGAAGGAGGGTGCTGCCCAGCGCACAGCTCTGGATTACGGGCATGCAGAGCTGTCAGGTCTCTCTGTAGGTGTTTCCATACATGGCACCAAAGTGGGAGTGGTGCTAGGAATCTGGGCGAAGATGGACACTGGGTGACTAGAACAGGGGACCCATAGAAATGGCTGAAACCTCAGATTGGCCCTGGGACAGGTGACGGGGGCTTCTCTGAGCCCACGAGAATGCCTTGTGCCTGCTGGGGTGGTGTTGTGAGACTAGCTGGCTCTGGCGGGCGGGACCTCTCCTGCCTTGGTCTCTCTTGCCGTCAGGGGACCCTTGTCGGGACAGACAAAGGACTGGCACATGCCCGTTCATTCTTGGGGAGCGTCTGGGGGCATGGAAGGCAGAGGCGGGACACCGGCTGGGTCTTGCTTGCCGGCAGTGGACTTGGTAGTACCAGCATCTGGCTCCTTTTCTTCTGCCACCCCTACCCCCAGGTGCCCCCGTCACCCAGCCAGCTGATGGTGGCATCTAGCTCATCATCACCACCGCCATCATCATTATCATGATTAATATGGCGGCATAGTGGCTCTGGAGTCAGCCAGTCCTGGGTTCAGGTGTGGCGCCTGCACTGCGGTCCAGGACCAATCTGTCAGTCTCTGGACGTCTCTGACCATCTGTCATTGGGAGGCCAGGAGGATGAGGACGAGGACACCGAGTGCGTGCTCATGGGGTGCCAGGCACTGTTCTAGGTACCTGTCATACATGAGTCCACTGAAGAGTTGGGAAAGCCCCACGAGGTGGGCAGTCTTACCAAGGCTCGGGGAGGGTTGGTAGCTTACTCTAGGATGTATGGCTGGGGTTTGATCCCAGGACACTCCAAAGCCCCTGTCCTTCTCTTTACTACACACATTGGTTTGAACTCAAAGACTGATATCCCAGCTGGCTTGAGACTTTGTGGTTTATCAGATCGCTTTGTGGTCAGCGTGGCGTTTTTGCCCAGGGACCATGGAAATTGTTCTCTGGCCTGGCTGGTTGGGCTCTTAGAATTTATTCAGCTGGATGTCATTGTGTTAAGAATGGGAAGGTGATGCTTGAGGAGGGAAGGAACTTGCCCAAGGTCACACAGCAAGTTAGGGACAGAGACAGGACCAGATTCAGGGCTTCCTGCACAATGCTCACCTGAGGACGTGTGGGCCTGGGGCATGAGGTCCAGTCAAGGGCTTGCCAGCCCCTCCCAGCTGTCTCAAGGCCTGGTGGCTCCCGTGGAAAGCCCCAGAGGCCAGCCAGCTGCCTCCACAGGGTGCCCGTGGCCACTGGGAACAGGGAGGGAGAGCATGGACAACTCCATGCAGCTCGCCTCCCATCTCGCCGCGGATGGGCACGTCTGCGCGGGGTCCGTTCCCTGGGATCGGGGGCTGTGACGGTCCATGGGCAGGGCAAACTCTCACCTCCGTGCTGGGAAAACTATGGGCAGCTGAATTGCAGGGCTTCCAGGTCCCCAGAGTCAGGGTGGGATGGAGCAGTAGCCCTGCTCCAGCGGTCCGGGCTGTGCCACCCTGGGTCTCCCTCCCCCAGGCAAGCACAGGCAGGGTGACAACAGTTGTAAGAATGGCCATCGTCCATCAGGCGTGCCTGTGTCCCTTCTTTTGAGCTTACCGAGTCTGCCCATGTACCGCACAAGGTGGGACTGCCACCCCCATTTCACAGAGGAGGAAACTGAGGCTCCTAGGTAGTGGTAAGTGGGCCCCCCGGAATCACAGAGTAGCAGATGGCTTTCGCAGTTTGCCTGCCCTTCTTAGTGGAGTCCGTGGAGACTCCTCTTATCTTTGATTCTGGAAGGCCCGGGTCGCTCATGGCAAGCCTTGTCTGCTGGGCTCCCTGGACCAGGCTGCCCTTTCAGGTTGAAAGCAGGCCTGTGCTCGCATGCACCTGTGTGTGCGTGCGTGCGTGTGTGTGTGTGTGGGGGGGGGGCAGCATGGCGGGTAGGGGTGCACACGCGGAGCGGTGGCTGCTCACAGCCCATGAGGCGGCCTTCTGCGGGCCATTACTGCCCGCCTGTAATGGAATCGGCTGCCCTGGTTAAGTGTGCACATTAATTTAATATCTCCTCCGTGGAGACAATCAGTTGGCATTTAATTTGTGTTTCCTTCTGAGCAGCGGACTACAGCTGGGCAGCCAGGCTGCTGATGGGCACGTCTGCGCGGGGTCACTTCCCTGGGATCAGGGGCTGAGCGCAGACGGGAGGAGGGCGGTGAGCCTCAGCAGGGCAGTGTCAGGAGGCCCCTGTGAGAGCCGGGCTCGGGGGCGCGGAGGGCCTCTCTGCTCGCAGGCAGGGGCACCCAGCCCTCCTTCTGCTAGAGGGAGAAGGTGCTCACGGTAAACCACGTGTGAGGAGGAAGTCAGGATGGAGAGGGGAGTTTGAGCAGTTAGCTGCCTGGGAGGAGGGCTGTCTTCCCAGCCCCACCACCCCCACTGCCTTTTCCGCTCATCTGTGTTTCTTTTCTGCCACAAGTGGGAATTGTTTGTGATATGGGCCAAGGGGGTGCTGGGGCATGGGAAGTTGACTCAGTTGTGACACTGAAGCTCTCTAGCGGGGCTCAGCGGAAACTAAGAGGGTGGGCGGCTCTGGATCTTCATCTGTAACTGGGGCTCCTTTGACGCGCCCGCTCTGATCTCCTGCCCATGGGCTTCGGTGAGACTGCATTTGAAGAAAAGGCCCCCTGGTCTGCATATGGGCCGGGCCGCCTTGTCCCCCAGCTCGGATGTTAGTCTGGACCCTGGCTCTGCAGTGAGGCCAGGGGCAGGACACGGTCCATCCGCGTGGGAAGGGGAGCAGTGCCTTGTGCATCTGTGGGCGGGGCATACACAGAAGCCCAGGGGGAGCCCAGGGGGGTGGGCAGGTTGGCCCTGGCACGCTCCTGGCCTTGGCGGCAGCCTGCACCCAGCTGTTGCTGCAAGGGGGTGAGCTCCTCGTCCTTCTGGGTGGAAATTATTGTCTGCCACCTGCCCTCCACCGGAGGCCAGGCCCATGCTTGCCCCAGAATGAAGTTTTCCACTGCGGCTCCGGCCTACCCTCACCTGAGCTCACTTCCCATCATCTGAGTGAGTCAGCCAGGGTGTGCCAGCGACTTACCTTCTCTGAAAAGGTGTGGACCATTCCTGGGCCACGCTCCCAGCTCTCTGAGGTCTGGGCTCTGGAGCCAGCTGTGGCGTTCCATGGCTCACACGGAGCTGCCAAGCATCTATTGTCTGCTCTGCGCCGGGGGCGGGACTGGGTGTCTTCGTCCATACTGCCCACCTTATGTCATCCTCACAACCACCCTCCAAAGGGGTGGAGTGCTTCTCATCTCAGAGATAAGGAAACTGAGGCCCAGGGAGGGTGATTGTTTTGCCCAAGATCACACAGCTGGGAAGTGGCCGGGGGCAGGATTCAAACCTAGTCCTTTGCTGCCTAGGCATCTTCAGGAGTTTCTCCCTAGCAGCCCCATGGCTGTCCCTGAAGCCTTAATTGTTTTTCTGGGGCTGTACCCACTTTCCTCTGGAGCTGGAGCCCCAGACCTCCTTTCTCTGACGGCACAGGAAGTGAAAACTCTGTGAGTCAGCCCCTCTGCCAGTGACTTCAGCCTGGCTTTCCGCCCCCCCAGCAGGCCAGGCTTTGTCAGTCCCTTTCCTGAGGCTGTGTGTGTCATCGGGAGCTGATAGGGGTCAGGGGGAGGAGACCCTGGCTGGGGGGTGGGGGTTGGGGGTGGAGGGGAGGCTGGCGGTGAAGCTGCCTCCCCCCTCCCCCCTCCCCCCCAGTGGCCTGCCAGACTTCTCGTCCATCCTGTGGTTGTGGCAGTGGTTCTTCTGGCATGCGGGGAGACCACATCTGGCTGGGGCTGTGCTGCCACCCCCCTGTCCCAGCCCCTGGCCTCACATGTGTTCTCCTTCTGCTAAGGTAGTGGCCGAGCCCCAGACCTCAGCTGCCGAGTCACTTTGTAGGGTCATTTCCTCTCCCGGCCCTCTTTGTCCTGACGTCTCTGCCTCCCCTCTTCAGCCCCTAGGGCAGTGGGAAGTGGGGGAGGGAAGCTTTCTCCTTCTCCCTGCCCCCTTCCTGCCCTGGAGTGGACAGAGCTGAGCGGAAGGCTAGTGCTCGGAACTTGGCTCCTGGGAGCCCCTGGCCCCTGGGAGCCCCTGGCCCGGGGTGGTGTAGGCGGAGAATGTTCCAGGCAGAAGAGGTGAGCAGGAGGGCTGAGGAGTGATTGTGGTTTGGATTCATTCATTCATTCATTCATTCATTCATTCATTCATTCATTCATTCA
>NW_023270447.1:80630846-80690795 GCF_011800145.1 Mirounga leonina
TCATTCATTCATTCATTCATTCATTCATTCATTCATTCATTCATTCAACAAATCCATACAACTGTTAGGCTCCTCACCAAGTGCAGGTGGGTTTTAGGTGCAGGAGTACGGCAGTGAGTGCAGGAATGGTAATTATAACCACTTCTCAGCCCTGCTGGAAGGGCCGGACCCCTGGCCTTAGACCCGACTCCTCTGAGGAGTTGTATGAGAAGCCCTCCTCTGTGCCTCTTCTCCCACTAGAACAGGCCTCTCTCTCATGTTTCCTTCATGCCCCGTCAGGCCAGGTCACAGGGGGCCTAAGACTTATGAGATGGGTGTTGGAGGGCTTCTCCGTGCTGCCCGCACACAAGTCCCAAGTTCCCGATTTGTGGACTCCAAGTCTGAGCCCCTGCTCACCCTCTAAACTGGTGCAGAGGCTCTCCAGGATGGCCCTTGCCCTTGCCCGCTACTCCATCTGGCCGCCGAGCTGTGGGTCATGCTGGGCTGCACTCCGGGAGCTCTGGGGGTGCCATGCGTCAGCCCCTTCCTCACTGGGATCTTGATTTCCTGTTCAGTTTAAGGCTCCAGGCAGTGGGAAGGTTTGAGCACAGGCCACTGGAGGGATTGGGGCGATGAGTCGCAGAGGGCAGGAGGCTGGGCTGGGGCCAGGAGATGCGCCCTGAGGTCCAGTCCAGCCAGAGCTGAGGGCTGGTCGCATGACCTTCAGAGAGTGTGGGAACAGGATGGGTTCTTCTTAAGTGTCCCTGGTGTGTGCTGGGGCTGGGTAGGTGGAGAGACCCAGGCTCTGAAAGATGGAGGCAGGTGCTCAGGGAGGCCGAGCCTGGGTTCAGACTCACATTCCTCCGCCTCCCTCCTCGTGAGCTGTGGCCTGGGCTAAGGGAGTGGAGGGCACTCTGCCATCCACTCCCTGTGGGACCCCGGGCCTCAGTTTCCCTATCTGTACCCTCAGAGGTGTGGACTGGGTGAACTCTGGCCCCTTCCAGCCTTCAGTTTTGGAGATAGAGTCTCTAAGTAAAGGTGTGACATAGACATGACCCCACCTTCCTAGCTGTGTGATCTTGGGTAATGGTCTTGGCCTTCAGCTTCTTCATCAGTAACATGGAGATAATAATTGTACCCGGAGGTGACCGTGAGGCTTGTTTAAGTGAGGTTGTGCACGTGATGCTCCTAGGAAGGGTGCCTGGCACATGGTGCACGCTCGGTCCATATTAACTGCTCTCTTAGTGTTCTTACCCTCCTCCTCCTCCATCATTGTCTGCCCTGCTGCTGCGTGGCCGTGGACAGAGAGCCCTCGGACACTGCCATCCGAGGGCGTCTGCAGGGTGGGGAGGGAGAGGCTGCGGGGGGCGAGAGCAGGTCCTCGTGGTGTGGTGGGGGCACAGCTGGTGCTGGGGCGGGGCCCTGAGCACTTTCTGGAGGTGGAGAAAATGAAAGATGGAGGGCAGTCCATCCCTGTCCCCCACATCGCAGCTGGCTCTTTGGGTGAGAGCCTTGCGGGATGAGGTCCCATGGCCAAGCGGCCCAGGAGGCGGGGATCCCGAGGCCCGGCTGCCTGGAACCAGAGCTCAAGGAGGGAACGCAAGTGACGTCTGGGGAAGAGATGGCATTGGAGACAGCGAGGGAATGAATAGGATTCAGGAGGCTGAGGAGGAGCGGGGGAGGGCGACTGGCTTCGGTCCGAGCCTCTGCGTCCTCATCTGCACGATGGGGACAATCCTTGGGGGAAGATTAAGTGGTGCTTTCTATTTTACGTGTATATGAACGCCCGACATGGTGAACGCCACCCAGAAGGTGACCAAGCAGTGTGCCTCTTCTCCGTTCTCGTATCCAGCACTTTAAGGAAGAAAAGTTGGAAGTTTCATGAGCCAGTGGGTCAGGGCGGGCAGGGGTGGCTCCCAAGGGATTCAGGCCGCCTCAGCCCTGGCTGGAGTTACCTCTGTGCTCTGGGCCTTCATCTCCCCACCTGTAAAATGGGGCGGGGGGGGTGGGGTTCTCTGTAGCGTCACAGCCTACAGTGTGCGTGCCTTTGCTCAGCGGGGGCCAGGTGGGAGAGCCGGCTTATGGGACACGCTGTCGACCAAGCCCTGGCCCCTAGCAGGTGTGTCTCCTTCTGAATGGCTCCTCCCTGGCCTCCCTGCTGCCCATCTTTGCTTCTGTGGGTGCCTCTGCCCGAAACACCCATCCTTACTGAAACCTTATTCCTGCGGGCAGATCCAGGGCAGGGGAGGGGACTGTCCCTGGGACACAGGTGTTGCAACTGAAGCGGCTGCAACTTGGTTGACCAGTTTGCGGTTAAGCTGCCTGCTCCCTCCGGGGCTGGGCTGCAGCGAATGCGGGGACGTCTGTGGCCCCTTAAGAAGCCCATCGCTGCTGTCCTTCCACCCCAGTCAGCCAGAGCAGCTGAAGGGCACAGCTTTTCTGCACCGTCAACGCTGGCGCGAGCAGAGCCAGCCCTTCTCACCGCGGTGTGGGCCGCGGATTGGGTCTGTCAGGCCGGCTGCCGCGGGCACGCGGGGCTCTGTCCTAGGTCGTCCAGGAGCAGGCCTGCTGGCTGCCTACCCATCCCGGCTTTGGAAGTCACAAAGGCCCGTGCAGTCATTGGTGCGAAGCTCATCTGTCGGGATGCGGCTTAGAAACACCAGTGAGATGTGGGGCCTCTCCAAGTGCGGTGTGTGGTGGCGGGTGGGCGGGGGGTGCTCATTAGGAATGCAGTGTGTCCGCCTCACCCCAGACCTCCCCAACCCGGACAAGATCCCCAGGGGATTGCTGTGCCCATCACAGCTTGGGCCTTGCTGCTGCGTTAGGGCGCGGGCAGCGCTTGAGTCCCGTCCCGGCTTACTAGCTGTGCGACCTTAGACAAGTTACCTCACCTCTCTGAACTTCAGCTCTTGCACCCGCAGGATGGATTTGGGGAAGAATTCTCCACCCGAGCAGGTTAATAATACTTCACATGAAAGCCAGCGAGATGCGTGTGAGGCCCTGAGCTCGGAGCATGGGATGCAGACTGAGCTGGCCCGTCAGGGGTTCTTGCTCTTGCTACTGTCTGGAGATCCAAAGGCCTGGCTCGTGTTTTCGCTCCGGCCTGGACTCGGGGCAAGTCGCTTTCCTTCTCTGGGCCTCCTTTTCCCTGTCTGTACCATGGGTCTGTGGAGCCCTGCGGCACCTCATCAAAAGGTTGCTCGAAGGAAAAGTGAGAGGGGCCGGGTCTCATGTCTGGGAAGCGGGTATGTGGGCGTGAGAGGCCCCCTGGGTGCCCACACCTCCGCCCCTCGCTGCCCCCTTCTCTGCGGCTCCTGCTGTTGCTGAAGGCAGGCCACAACCCTTCCCTGCACCTGCTCAGCTCAGCGGCTTGGAGCTGAGTCCCCTGCCCCCCCCCCCGAGCAGCAGGGCCAGGAGAGATGATTCAACTCGGACCCGTGTTCTGGGCCTTGGCCTCCCTCAACAGAGGCCCCAGAAGCCCCGTGCTGCCGGGCAGGTGGAGGGCGGACTGTGAACTTCTCCCCACCTGGGATCCCTGTCTCCCAAGGTGCGGTGTCTCCCCCCACACCTCAGGGATCCCTGTCTCCCACTGGACTCCTGGCCTTGCCCCTGACGTACCGGGTGACCTCGGGCAAATTGCCTGTACACTCTGGATCTCAGCTTCCTTATTTGTACAGTGGGGGTACTCCGTGAGATGGTCTCACCTGGGTTTGACCCTTAGGTTCTCTCACTGCCCCTCCTCAGCTTCCTCTGTGTCCTTCATCCCTGGTAGGAGCCCCAGCCCCCCTGCCCCCCAGGTGCTGGACCCTGGAGCCTGTGGCAGATCTAGGCCTGGCTGCAACGCCAGGGGGCTGGTAAAGACCAGAGGGAATGAGGGAGAAGGGGAGCGTGCGGGGGAGAGGAGGAATTTTCCTCTGTGTGTGCAAGCAGTGTCCGTCTTCTCTTGTTTCCAAAAGCCAGTGACGTAACGCACCCTTCATCCATTCCTCCCTTCTGGCCTATTTTTAGCTGGCCCCGACAAGCATCCTAAAAGGCTTCCAGACTTGCCTGCTCTGAGGCCATGCAGGGAGACGGCCCTAGGGTGAGGAGAGAGAGGAGCTCATCTGTCTGTCCCAGGATGCAGGGAGGGAAAGAACCTGCCCCAGGCTTCGTCTGGGGAAGGAAGGGAGCTGGGGGGGGAGCCCGGTGAGGGCTCTGATGGATCCTGGTTACCAGTGCTCAGTTGGAGCCTCAAGCTGGGTTTTGAGTCCTGCCTCCACCCGTCCTCACCCTGACCTTGGGCCCCTGACTGTCTGCCTGGCTTTCCTTTCTTCACTGTAACACGGGCTAACAGTACAGCTGTGCTGGGGGGTTGTTAGGAGGATTGAATTATGTCACGTGGAACGGTGCCTGGTGTAAAGTAAGCACTCAGTTAAGGTGAGCTGGTATTGGAATGGTGATTAGGATTATTATTTTTTTAAGACTTATTTATTTGAGAGAGACAGCAAGGCCATGGGGGAGGGGGAAGGGGCAGAGGGAGAGAGAATCTCAAGCAGACTCCCTGCTGTGCACAGAGCCCTATGTGGGGCTTGATCTCATGACCCTGAGAGCATGACCTGAGCCAAAATCAACACTCGGACACTTAACTGACTGAGCCACCCAGCCGCCCCCAGTGATTATGATTATTAACATCCCATTCCATCTCCAATTAATGTTGGGGTTACACCGTGAGCCCCTGTGTGCCTCCTGCCCTTTATTCTTTCCTGTGGGGCTTTAACCAACATGTACTCGAATGAGACAATACAGAGAAAGCCCTGGAACGGGGCCTGGCACATCTTAAGCGCTGACTAAGTGAGAGCTGTATTTACTGTTTTTGTTTTAATGTAATAAAACAGGCCTGAGTTTGGATTCCAGCCCCATCCACTAGCTAGCTGAGTGTCTTTGGGGAAGACACGTAACCTCTCTGAGCCTCAGTTTCCTTGTCCATGAGACAGGGATAACAGCTGTGTAGGAGATTTTTTTACTGATGAGGGTTGCCCCTGGACAGAAAGACTCCCGCGGAGCATGATGATCAGCACAATAAAAGTTTCTTTCTTGTGGTGCTGGCTTCAGCCAGGCTCCTGAGTGCCAGCCTCCATACGGTGTGATACACCAATGGCAGGAGCAGTGGTATTTGCCCGGCACTTTACAGTTTGCGTGAAGGGGACATGGTGGTCCCTCCTGCCTTTGTCTCCCCGGGGTGCAGTGCTCATGCTGGGAACCTGGCACTTGTCACCCCCGCCTGATGTTATGGGTATGTGTCGACCTGGCTGTCCCCCTTCCCTACAGCGAGAGCTCCTGGAGGGCAGGCAGGGAGGGATTCATGGCTGCACCTTGCTTGCCCAGCCTGGGGACAGGCCCAGGGTGGGTGCTGGCTTGGTGTCTGAGGGCTGGACTGGCACGGGGAGGCCACCGTCTGACCACCTGTCCTTCTTGGCTCTTGCAGGTGGGAGGAGGAACTGGCCAAGCGCATGAATCTGCAGACCATGGTGGACACGCTGCAGGAGGTGAGCATCCCCGGAGGTCCCGACCACGAGAGGCTTGCGGGAGCTGTGTGGCCTAGGGATGCAGTCCCCATGGGACAAAGTCAGAGGCCGTTCCCAGCTCAGCCCCGGCACTCCTGCTGCCTCAGTCACTCCTTGAGGGAGCCACAAGGCCTCTTCCTTGTCCTCTGCTTTGGACCTAGGAAGGGACCGGCACAGTGTTGCAGAAAAGCTTGGGGACGGGAGTAGGGAAGCCTGGGTCCAAGTCCCAGTGCTGACCCCAGCTTGCTGGGTGATGTTGGTCCAGTGACTCTTTCCGACCCTCTGCTCCCCACCTGAGTTCAGGACTGGATGGTCTCTTGAGCTGTCCTACCCCAACTTGCAGGAACTGACTTGGGGCTGAATGCTTTAGAGAGGGTGGGTGGCATGTCAGTGGGTGGGCTCCCAGTGAGAATATTCTGTTGCGGTTCTGGCTCAGTAGCTCTGGGTCTGGGCTCTGCTTCTCACCCACCTGCCGTGTACCCTGGATGGCAAACTTCACTTTCTCGGCCTCTGAATAACGACCCCATGAGAAGGCAAGGACAAGTTATTTCAAACATTTTTAGAAATTGCTTTCCGATATTTAAAGCACTGATCTAAGAGATAGAATAAAGTAATGTCAATACGTAGAAGGAAAAGGATGAATGCCTGTTCCTCCCCTTTGTTTTATAACAGAAGTCTTATTTACAAACATGACATGTTCACGGTCAAATATTTGGAAAATTCAGAAACAGAGAAAGAAGAAAATAAAACTCTCCTCCAGTTCTACCTGCCCTCCTCCCTGCACACTTGATAAATTACCGGGAGACCTTCTGTCTTTTCTGTGCAAACACACATGTACTCTACATGTGTACATGTGTTTGTTTGGTTACATGGACACACGTGGTGTTGCCATTTTTGAGGTGGGAAATGGTCAACTATTGGCAATTTCACATGGACCGAGCTTACATTTTGACCTATTGGAATCACTTGTTCCACTAACCTGGCTCTTTTTCTTCTTAATGTCTGCTGGGGATTTTTCCACGTGATAGATATTCCTTGGAGAGGTGTTTTAAGCTGAGTGGTGCCCTGCAGTGAACTGGGCTTGGTGGGAAGCCGGGCAGGGGGGAGGTGCTCGGCACCCCTTTCTTGGCATGCAGGTGCCTGGCCTGGTTGGACATCAGGTGTCCAGGGCTGTGGACTCCGGTGTCCAGCCCCTCGCACCCCTCTGGGTGGCTGGTCCCCTAAACCCGCCCCCAACTCTGTCCTGTGTAGGCGGCGCAGGAGGCTGAAGCTATCCAGGAGGAGATGAACGAGAAGATTGAGCGGCTCAAGGCCGAGCTGGTGGTGTTTAAGGGGCTCATGAGTGATGTAAGTACCACTGGCTGCCGCCCCAAGCGTCATGACACCCCCCACCCCCGAACACCCATCATGCAAAATGCTTCATTCACTCCGAGGCTCCAGAGCTCGGCTTCTAGTTAGAGTCCTGGCTGGCTGCGTTTGCCCCGTGAGGATGACGGATGCATCGAGACCAGCCCCCCTCACCCCACTTCCGCTTCCCTTGGTCTGAGTAGAGATGCATTAATCTGCTGCTTAACCCATCCCGCCCTCCCCTGGGCTCCTCTGACGGTCTGTTTGTGTTTGCTCCGACTCGTCCCAGCTCGCCACATTGAGGGTGAGTGGCGGCCGTGGGCCTCGATGTCTGGGCACAGTGGAGGGCCCAGTGGCAGGTTGCAGGAAGGCCCCTGGGTCCTGTCTGTGTCAGCCGAGGAGGCTCCCTAGGCCAGCAGCCTGCAGCAGGGTTGCTTTGTAAAGTGGGGGAAGGCCAGCGTCTGCATCCTTTTGAAGACTGGAACCTCTCTGAGTGACTGTGGGTGCCGGGAGCTGTTGGCACCCAAAGCCTCCTTCCTGCTGGGGACCCAGGTTTCCTGCCCCCTTCAGGCAGCGGGCAGCATGTAGGGAGGGCCGCCAGAAAGGAGAAGGAGCCCGATGGCAGGTGACTCAGCCTGGTGTAGCTTCTGGTCCTGAGGGTTGTGGACCTGGGTGTGGCTGGCAGAAGCCTCCGGGGGAGGGGGCTGCTGGGGGAGCCCACGGGGCTGCTGGGGGAGCCCACGTGGCTTCCCCTCACTGGGGTCCTGGGAGACCCCCCTCATCTTTGGTGAGACCCCGCGGCCATGGGAAGAAGCCTGGGGAGAGCGCGCCACCTTGGCAGGCCCCTCTGTTGGGGCGGGGGGGACAGGTGGGGCACAAGGGGTGGGAGAGAAGGGAAGTCTTTCAAGAGTGGGAGGTGTCTTTCTTCTTTGCTCTGACAAAATAAACACTGGCACTGTGTCTGTTGAGAGGACGCCTTTCAGCCCTTAGGGAGGCCGGCAAACATGGCCTCACATTGTCCACTTGGCGCCAAAGCCTTTAGCTCCCACGACCTCTCCACTCCCTCCCCCAACCTGAGCAGCGCTGGCCCCACCCTCCTCCCCAGAAGCTCCAGGCGCCCCCCTTGGACTCGGACTCAGGGTTGCACACCCCTCTGCCCAGCAGGAGCCTGGGAGCGACGGCCCCGCCCTGCCCCCCCATGCTCGCTCACGTAACCCCCCTGCTGTCCTCCCTGCAGCCCATGACAGACCTGGACACAAAGATCCAAGAAAAGGCCATGAAGGTGGACATGGACATCTGTCGCCGGATCGATATCACGGCCAAGCTGTGCGATGTCGCACAGCAACGGAACTCGGAAGACGTGTCCAAGATCTTCCAGGTGAATAGGGTCACCCTGCTCACCAGCCGCCACTCCCCCCCCCGCCACTGCCCCGTCCCAGAGTGCCCGGCCTCTACCCTGCATGGCCAGGCCCTCTTCCCCTCCAGTCCCGCCCACTCCCCTTCCCCCAGAGCTAGCTTCGGCCCCCACTCTGGCCTCCCCAGGACGACATAGAGTCAGGGACTTGGTGACTCGTAGGCTCTTCGGGCTGAATGCTTCATCCTGTGGCTGAGGAGGCCACTCGCCCAGCGGGGGGGCGTGACGGGCTCAGGGAGGGACAGGCCCAGCTGGGACTGGCACTCAGGTCTCCTGACCCTCGGGGGCTTGGTCCACAGGCCTGCTGGGCGCCGTCGCCAAGGTTGAGAGCCCTGGCCAGGCTGTGGGAGCGCCGGGTGAACTGGCTCAGCCCTGGTAGATGAGCCTCAGAATTCCCGAGAGGAGCTGGTGGCCTCTGTTTTTTGTTCCCACTGAAGAGTCTCTCAAGGCCCACCCCCAGCCCTCAAGGAACAAGTGTGTGTCCCAAGAGAAGGCGATGGGGCAGTTTGCACTGGTGGGCTGTCCTCTGGGGAGGGCACATGTCATTCTCCAAAGGCTGCTTCTTGAATTCTGGGTCATGGTTTGGCTTTTGCTTGAGCCCAGGGCAATACAGCGTCTTGTCGCTTTAAGTGTGTGACTTTGGGTGTAGCAGGAGAGATCTGGGCACGTCTGCCTCCGTGCCTTTTTGCTGCCCCTCTGCTGGGAAGCACGGGTGACCATTCCAGGCTTTGTTCGGTTTGCTCTTGTCTTGTCTGCTTGGAGTGGAGGAAACTTGGTGACCCTCGGGCTGCCTGCCCATTGCCTTTGCATGTGAGCAGGAGGGCTCTGAGGCATGGAGCCCTCTGGGCCTCTGTGAGGGGTTCTCTCTTTCTCTGGCTGGCTCTGAGACATCCCAGGGGACTCTGCACCCCGGTCTGGCCCGCTGCTCTCCCCAGATCCTGCAGGTGCTGCTCTGGTGAAGGGCC
The DNA here is from genome assembly GCF_011800145.1 of Mirounga leonina. Taxonomy (NCBI): domain Eukaryota; kingdom Metazoa; phylum Chordata; class Mammalia; order Carnivora; family Phocidae; genus Mirounga; species Mirounga leonina. Next base: position 80,640,095 of record NW_023270447.1, read on the forward strand.
CAGCTGAGCCGGCCCACCCACTACGGGAGGGAAGGGTCCGGGCCGTCTGTCCTCCCTCCTGCATGCGTCCCACCTCACGCTTCCTGCTAATGCCGCCTGCTTCTCAGAGGAGCTCCACATCTTTCCCGGCAGTGGCCGCCCCAGCCACGCTCCATCCATCCCATGGGGTGCCGACTCCCTTCCCGGCCCACCCTCCCTCCTGGCAGAGCCTCCCACTTAACCTCCATCTCTTCCCTCCCGGGCCAGGTGGTCCCCAAAAAGAAAGAGCGTAAGGTGGCTTCGGATGACGACATCTCCGAGCAGGACGGGGAGGTGAACCGGTTCTCGGACGACGAGGTCGGCTCCATGAACATCACAGACGAGATGAAACGCATGTTCAACCAGCTGTGAGTATCTCCGCTGCCCCGGCCCCCGGGGCTCCGTTCCACTTGTCCAGGCTGCCGGGGGCAGGGCTGCAAACCGGTGGCCTGCTCTGACAGTGCCTTGTCCAGCCGGCATGGGGTTCCGAAAGAATTTGGATTTAGTCTCAGCATTCATAATTTGGGGAGTTCCACATGTTCAGAAGAGGCTAAATGGTAGCGGTGGGTCCTGTGGGCTCGAGCCTTACATTCCCACCGGTTTTCCCCCGGGGTGGGATCGCTGGGCCGCTCGCCGCACTGGGGCCCACCATGCTGGCCGAGGGCGGGCTCCTGACAGCCACTGAGCATCCTCCGTGGGCGGGCGGCTTTACAAATGAGGCTTCGGTGACTCCAGACAGTGAGCCGAGGAGGTTGGATTGCCACACCCCTTGGTACGCGAGGACACGGAGACGCACAGACCGGAGGCCCTTGGCCACGACTGCTCCACTTGTGTGGGGAGGAGCTGGGGTTCAGAGCCAGGCCCGTCTGCCGCCTGAGTTCTGTCCCGGAGATGCTGGGGGCTAGGGGCGGAGTCCGGGGCTAGCTCTGGTCCGTGGTGGGCTGGAGCCGGCCTGCAGCGGCTCACAAAAGCCAATCGTGCACGCGGCCACCCGCTCCGGCTTCAGCCATGGCACAGAAGTAGCTGAACATTCGCCCCAGTGGGACACTGGCAGATACTTACCCTCGGGGCTACCCTCCCCTCTGCTGCCAAAAGCTGGCTTACTCGAACCTCATTGGGTGGAGTCACCTGGGGCAGGGAGACACTGTGGCCTTGGTCTGTCCAGGGCCATATTCTCCATCCGAATCCGTCTTTGACTCTAGTCCACACAGAGCCCTGCGGTGGGGTGGGGGAGGGGGGAGGAGGGTGCCCCTGCGGGCATTAGGTGACTTGCCTGAGGGCCTGGAGTCGGAGGGTTGGGCTGCGACAGGGTCTCTGGGGCCCACATTTATTTCCTCCTGCCCTCTGGTGGCTCTTGCCTGTTCTGTCTCTGGAGCCCCTTGCAGTTGGGCGCCCGAGCCCTGAGAACTCCGCTTTCCCCCAGGACTCTGGGTTTTCAACGTTTGAGCTCTTGGCTCTAAGGAGCCGTCACAAAACCCCACAGAACCCCTCCCCAGGGGCTCGTGTCTTTTAGGCAGTGGCCTCTGACATCGTACTCGGTTCAGAAGCCGGGGCACAGGTCTCCCCAGCCTGCTTCCTGCAGAGCCCTGGGTCTGGCTTAGCATTACAGAATCCAGAGACCACTCAGCCCAGCCCTTTCACATTCAGATGGGGAAACTGAGGTTCAGAGGAGTGTGCCAGGAGTTGGAACAGAGCTGGGCCCCTGGCACGCGGTTGAGTCCTTTGTCCCCAGCTAGCTGTCTTTGCACTCAGAAGAGAGTCCCCCTCTGCCCTCTCTGCAACACCATTTCTGGCCTGGTCCCTTTGCCGCTGAGCCAGGTGACTCTTAGGGAGGCAGGAGTCAGACCCAGGCGGGGATGGGTTTGTGTGACACTTCCTTGTACTTGTCATTCCCTGGGAACAGAACTGAGGTGGTGCTGTGTTTTGGGGGCTTGCTGTTGGAGCGGGACAAGGAGACTCCTGGACTCCTGATTCCGTCTTCCGACATCCCCTCCAAATGTCGTATTCTCATCTTTTGGTGATGACAGGGGCTGTGGAAGGGACCTTTGACTGGATCCAGGTTTTTTGAACGTGGCGCTGGGCGTTCCTGAGCCTGAGGTGGGATTGTCCACCCCACACACCCAGGCTGGGTTCATTCGGGTGAATTAAAGGGCTTCTCTGAAGAAATTGTCCCCGTTTGCAGAAAGCCCCCAAGGGATAGTTAGGCTGCCTGGGGATGGGGTGGGCTGAAAGGAACAGTTCCAAGAGCTGGGTCTGGGGACTCCCTGGCAGCACTACTATGGTACAAAGGAGGTCTGATGCTAAATCGGGTGCCTGGGGTCGACAGGTCTGAACTAGGCTCAGTATCCAAGTAGATTTATTGGGTTGTAAAGTTGTCTGGTTAAAAAAAACAAAACAAAACAAAACAAAACAATATATATGTATTTGTTGTTGTTATATCTATCTATCTATCTATCTATCTATCTATCTATCTATCTATATATGTATATATATATATTCTTTGATCATCCCCTCCACCCTTGCAGTTCTAGCCAAGGCCATGCTGACCCCACCCTGGGCAGGGCCCTGACCACCCCCCCCCCATATCTCCACCGGCTATGGGCTGGGCCGAGACCCAAGCCAGAGGCTGCCCCCCGCCAGTTCCACTGAAGTGTTTGAATAATGTGCCCCATGTCAGGGCTGTTTTGTTTTGATCAAAATCTGTTGCTCAGGCTTCAGACCAAGGAGAAGGGGAGGAATTTGCTACTTTCCCTGCACCATGGCCATCTCCTCAGCCCTGCCCTCCCAATCTCCCGACCCTTTTCTCTTGCCCATCTTCCTGTCCTTTCTGGCTCACCATTCCTCAGCTGGGTTTCCTTCAGATCCCAGACGCTAGAAAGGAAGTGAAGTCAGCGGTCGAGTATGTGTTGCGGTGACGGTGGACCCCAGGGGCTAATCTGGAGCTAGTCCAGGCCAGCAGCGCCTTCCTATGCTGCTCTGCGCGCCCCCCCCCCCACTCTGGTCCTTGGGCTCATGGAGCCACCTACAGGCTCTGGCAGAGACTGCTTTTTGGTGGGGGACCTGGCTCCAGGGGGTGCTCTAGGCAGCTTTTAACCAGAAATTCTTCTTGGGCCCTGCCCGGTGGCCCCCCAGCCTGATCCGTCATGGGACGGTAGGGAGCAGTGCCCTGGAGGATCGGGGGTGTTGACAGAGAGCCCTGGGACCCACATTCTCCTCTGTGGCTCATTTGATCCATCAATTGATTTAAGCCCTGTCGATATCAGCCATCCCATCTGATCAAGTTCCCCTTCAGCTGGGGGAGCCAAGGCATCTCCAGAAACCCCTCAGTCCCAGGCAAGTCCCTATGGTCCGTTACCCTACTTCCAGTTCCAATGAATAGGGAAGCCCTGAATTTGCTCAGGCTTTGAATCCAAGCCCGATTTCAAGCATGTATTGGTTCAGAAGTCTACCTAATCCCTGCGCCCTTCAGTTTTCTCATCTGTATGCTTAGCGGCCAGTCCCGCACCCAGCACGTAATGGGTGCTTGGTGTATTTTACTGGGGGAGGAAAATGCCGTAGGAGACATCTGGTTTTCTGCCCCAGTTTCTTTGACAGGCTAGCAGTGTGACTTTGGACAAGTGGGTTATTCTTTCTGAGCTGCAGTTACCTCATCTGTAAAATGGGCATGATAGCAACCTTTCCGAGTTGTGGAGAAGACTATAGAAATCGCCTCTTGCAAAGTAGGGGCTCCAGAAATGAGCTATTACGTGAATGAAAACAGTCACCAGATTGGAGTTGGGAGGAAAATATCTTTAGTCTCCACTGATTAAAGACTGGCATCTTTACAAAGAGACATTTTAAACGGTATAAGTAATATATCAATACTTTCTGCATTTTTTTTTTTTTTTAGATTTTATTTATTTGACAGAGAGAGATGCAGCGAGAGAGGGAACACAAGCAGGGGGAGTGGGAGAGGGAGAAGCAGGCTTCCTGCTGAGCAGGGAGCCCGATGGGGGGCTCGATCCCAGGACCCTGGGATCATTGCCCGAGCCCAAGGCAGATGCTTAACGACTGAGCCACCCAGGCGCCCCACTTTCTGCATTTTAAAAGAGCTGACCGCCCCCTCCCCGGATAAGGCATATGTCCCCTTTGGCCGGCACTCCGTCTGTGTGGGACAGCTGCCTGGCAGGAGAGTACCCATCGGGGCGGTGCCCCTTTCTCCCCCCAGCCCAGCCTCTGGAGCCAGGCTTTGGGTCAGCCCTATCCTCCGCTGTCATCCCGCAGGCGGGAGACCTTTGATTTTGACGATGACTGTGACAGCCTGACGTGGGAAGAGAACGAAGACACACTGCTGCTCTGGGAGGACTTCACCAACTGCAACCCAACCATCGACCTGCAGGGCGAGGTGAGCCCCTGGCCCGGCTGCCCTCCCCTGTCCCCGCTCATTCCGGCAACCCGCGCCACCCGGCTCATTGTCCCCTGTGCTCTGTGTCCCCAGCAAGAGGAAAACTTGGGCAACTTGATCCACGAGACAGAATCCTTCTTCAAGACGAGAGACAAGGAGTACCAGGAAACGATTGGCCAGATCGAGGTGAGGGCTTGGGCTCTAAAGCCCTCTGGTGAGGCTCTGGGGTCTCGATTGTTAGTCAAGGGGGATGGGGTGCTGGAGGGGTGCAGCGGGCACAAGGTCGTGAGTTGGAGGCCTGCAGTTCCCTGCCTGGCACCAGGCGGGTCCTGCCCCTCTAGGGCCTTGGTTTTCTCGGGTGTAAAATAGATCACATGGGGGTGGTGATCCCTGTCTGTCCCAGAGAGTTTTTTAAGTTACTCCATGGAGATAGTGATCCCAAACAATGAGAGAAGACATTTGAGTGACATCGAGTGACGCTAGGCACTCAGTAAGCCTCCCTGGTACCCACATGCCCTCTGTACATGCCTAGAGGTAGCTAGGTGCCTCCAGACTGTGCAGTGGGTACCATGTACCCCATTATGCAGAGGAGGAGATGAGATTGACAGAGACCCAAGTGGCTGCCCCAAGGCCTCCAGCTGGGAAGCAGCCTTCAAGCCTGCTGTCTGCACATGTGGCCATGTTTCAGGGAGAGTGACTGCTGGAGAAAGAGAAGGCCGGCTCCTTCCCTGGGGGCTGTGTCATTGGTAGAGGACAAGGGTCAGAAACATAACGGAGACCTGAGAACATTCCTACGCAAGTCCATAGAAAGCAGTGCGGGATGCTGAGCGGGGTGGAGTTGGTAGACCTGGCGAAGGCAGCCCCTAGGGTCGCTAAGCAGCCATTCCCCTTTCACTGGAAGCAGTTCTGGGGGTTGGGGGCTGGCATGCAGGGAGCGGAGGGCATGGCATCCTCGGGGTGGGGGGGGCTTGGCACAGTCACCACCGAGGACGTGTGGAGGAAGTGGCCGAGGGTTCTGGAATGAGAGTGACTTGGCCTCACCTCTCTCCCACCTGGGGCCTTTCAGCTGGAGCTGGCCACGGCCAAGAGCGACATGAACCGACACTTGCATGAGTACATGGAGATGTGCAGCATGAAGCGCGGGCTGGACGTGCAGATGGAGACCTGCCGCCGGCTCATCAAAGGCTCTGCAGACAGGTACCTAGTCCCGTCCTCCCTGCGGGTTCAGCGATTGCGTCCTTGGGGGGTATTTGTGGGGCTGCAACTTACAGCCTGGACCATTGCATCTGCCCAGCCCACCTGTGCACCTGTCCACCCCTCCCTCATGTACATCTAGTATTAGCCACCTGCTGTGTGCTGGATGACTTACGTGTCTGATCTCACGTAGATCTCTTGGCAGCTACTTGTCATGTCCAAGGCCTGCTCTGTGCCAGGCCGCGGGGACAGTGATGCACAGAACAGTCAAGTCCCTGCCCTGTTGGGGCTCGTGCCCCACTTTCTGCCCAGTTGTCGGGCGGAGGAGGAATGCAGCTGCTGGTGGGGCTCCTAGGGTCCGTGGGAAGCAATTTCCCTTCCTTTCCCATCCTCCGACCAAGGGCCACTGGGTCTGTCCCCAGGAGACTGACATGCCTCAGGCCCCTTGTATTTGCCGGGGAACGCCAAAACAAAGACAGAGCCCCTGCCTTCTAGGAACGCGCAGCCTTTTGCAGGGAGAAAGATATGCCAGTAATAAAATGAGATGATACATGAAAAATGCTGGGCATAAAGCACAAATATGTTCATTGTAATCGTTCCTCTTTTATGACTGTGGTTCAGGCTATAAAAGAGGGAGGGGCAGCTCAGTGGGAAGCTGCGTGGGGGGCCCTGGGCTTAGCATGTCGTCCCTTTAGCTCACTGTTGGCCCCGGAACCCATTGTCATCACGTCCACGTTCAGATGGAGGAGCAGGTTAAACAGCTTGCCCACGGCGCCCCAGCTCATCAGGGAGAGGGCCAGAATCCGAACCCAGCACTACTAGCCACTCTCCTGTATGGCCTCTCGTTGAGCTCTGAGTTAATTGGGGTTTACTGAGCACCTACCATGTGCGCAGACCTGCGTTAGGTGGTTGGAGAGTAGGACTGGAGCCTGATCCACGGCTCCTGCCCCCGGGGAGCTCTCGGCACCCGAGCAATCAGAGGCGGCGCAGGGGGTCCCGAGAGGTCTTGAGGGCCACATTCAACTCATGAGCTTAGAAGGTTCTAAGGAAAGCAGAGCGAGGGCGGGGTCTCAGGGCAGGATCATGGATGAGTAGATTTTATACAAGGGGCCGCTCAGTCTTTCCCGGCCCTCGCATCCCTTCAGGAGTCCCCAGGCTGCCCTCTGCATGACCCCCGTTTTCTCACGCCTTCCAGGAATTCACCGTCCCCCAGCTCCGTGGCCAGCAGTGACTCAGGAAGTACAGACGAGATCCAGGATGAGTTTGAGCGGGAGGCAGATGTGGAACCCATGGTCAGCTGATGACGGAGGCCCCCTGTGCCTGCTGGTCTTGGTGATGGGGCCTCTGCCCCCACTCCCCGTGGGTCCAGGAAGGCTCCTCGGAGTGGGGCTCCAGTCCTCACCACACAGACTCCCTCTGCCCTCCCTTCTCTGGAGGCCCCGAGGGACCGCTGCTTCCTTCCTTCCACCCCACCACCAACCAGTGCCCCTTCTCCATCCACCCACCCAAGGAATGGTGCTGTCAATTTCTATTGTTCTCCACATTACAAATGCAGACTTCTGTCCGGACGATGCAGTGTTAACTGTGCCTTTTCCCTTAAGCTGAGCCACTTTGAGCTCCAAAGAATTCTTCCTAGCAGGTGTTTTTATACAAAACTCTAAGGTGAGGGCGGGGCCCCTGGCGTGGTATAATGTGGATTTCTATCCTCCCACCTGCTCCTCTGATTGGCCATGAGCTCTGCCCTCCCCTCCTCTGCCTGGCCAGTGCCAGTTGGCCTTGGGGCGGTCCACCTTCCCACCCGCCAGGAAGGAGCTGTTTGCCTTTGCAACCTTTCCAGGCCTGGGTGGGGGCCTCCCAAGTGTTTTTACTTACTGACAAGAGAGAAAAGATGGAAGGAGGGAGGGAAGACAAAATTTTACTTTCTTTCTGAATCGAGTGGCGAAGCGGAGGGACAAGGCACTGTGGGGGAAAGTGGAGTCTCACTGTGTTTAAACTACTATGCAAACAAAACAAAAGAAAACAAAAAAAAAAGCAGCTTGCCTTATATCATTGTGGAAGGTAGGCCCTCGCCCAGACTCCCCGTTTTCCCCTGGAGCTGGGAGGGAGGCCAATGCTAGGGCGATCTCTCTTGCAGCCTCTGAGGGTGAGCACTGACTTGGGAGGGGGCGGTTCTGTCAAGGTCGGTAGTGAGGCCGGGGGCCTGCAAGGCCATGGGCCCACCTGACTGCTTGCTTTCTTGGGACCTTTGTGGGGTGGGAGGGGTCTTTTATTGCCCTGATGACTTGATGTTTTTCTCTCCCTTCCCAGCCAATGATAAGGGACTACAGATCTGTAATTTCTCTGTGAGAAAGCCTGAAGGGGGCCAGGCCTGGTATCCACCCCCTCCACAGTGGAGCTGGGTTCGTACGGCCTGCAACCATCTTGGTTGGTTCTCCACTGCCCCAGTTGCCGCTGTTTGGCCACCGGCAGGCACTGGAAAGGGAGGGGGAGGGAGGTAGTGAGGGCTGCTGGCTAATCAGAGGAGGCAGGAGCGGAGCTGGAGTGAGAACCATCCTCTGTTCTGCTCATGGACATACGCAGGCCTGTTCCGTACTTCACTCGATTGACCGACCAGTGGGGAGCTAATGTGAGCCAGTATCTCCCCAAGGCCTGGGTGGGCCTGTGTCGGAAGGCACTGTGTTGAGGCCAGCTGCCAGATCGCAGCTTGGAGCCAGCCAAGCAGGTTTTGCTTTTTAAAAAGAATGTCTTTTCGTACCCACTCTTGTGGGTGCGATTGCCGATTTTTGGTTTTTTATTGGCCCAGGAGCTCTCCCGGGAGGTCCAAGGGGCAAAATGTGCCCGGGGCCCAGAACTTCCCACCTCCTGCTCTCCTGTGGAGGCGGAGGAGGGACTCTGGCTTTAAATGGGATTGCAGCCCCCTGTCTTTCTTCCTCAGGGTACCAGCGACCTGTAAGGGCCTTCTCTGTCTTCCGTTTCCCCGCCTGTTTTGCAGTCTTAAAACCATTGTACATAATACTCATAGGATATATATATATATACACACACACACACATATATATATATGGAGAGAGAGAGTGTATGTTAGTGACTGTATGTAATTTTTATTTATCAGAACTTGGTGGCCTTTATTGTGAGTCTCCCCCCCCCCTTTTTTTTTTTGTGTTGTGGTTGTCGCAGGAACCTGCTGGTTCCCCGTGGCAGTCTGGCCGAGAGGCTTCCATTCCCAAACAGTCCCTGGGTAGGTACGCGGAGGGACCATGGGTTCAGAGGAGAGTCAGCCCCTTCCCCTCCTCCTCACTGACCCTTGTTCTAAAGGTTACAGGGTTCAAACATACCTGATTATTATTGTCATTAGTGTTATTGTTGTCTTAGTTTTAGTCTTATTGTAACCAAAGTTTGTCAGAGCCAGTCAGGCTTGGACCTCAGCTGCTGGAAAGATTTTCCGTTTCCGGGAGGACACCCCCCGCCTCCCAACCCCGGCCTCCTCTGTCCAGGGCTGAGGGGGGTAAGGGAATGGCGTGGTTTGGGAGGCAGAGCAGAGGTCAGTCCCGGTTGTTTCTCAAGGTGGTGGGGAGGGTGGCAGACCTATCTTTAGTGTTAAGACATAAGGCAGCAGTGTAAGTATTTGAGATTAAGGGGGCCTCGGCAGTCAGCGTTCGATGGTATTATGTATGCTTTCCCCCTCATGTACATAGGACGTTTGCCTCTGGGACTGGGGTGCTCGAAGTTTGTCCAGGGAGTATGGAAATGGCAGGAGCCCGAGATAGACGCTGGCCGAGCGGCTCCTTCCTGCTGGTTTTCCATAGCTGCTCTCCCCTGGGGAGCAAGGATTGGGGCAGGTGGATGGGGCTGGGGGACGGCAAGGGTGTGGCAGACCGGTCTCCTGGGTCTGAGCCCGGCTGCCTCTCGCTCTCCCCACCAAGTTCTTTTTTGAGTTTGTTGCCAGTGGGCCCTTGCTCGTGCCCCCGCCATGAGCCCACAGCTTGCCAAGAAAGACCCCAACGCTTGCTGGGGCAGCACCGGGTCCAGTTGGGATGAACTGGTCCGTCCTTTGTAAAGCTGTAAATACTAAAATTTCTATTTCTAAGCCCAGTGTCATATTGACATTGGTATTTTAAGGTTGTTCTCAGATGGGCTCTCCTGTGCTGCCCTCTCTCACTCTCCTATTTTTGGGGGTTTTATAAAAAGAGAGGATTGGGGAGGGGCAGGGAGAGTAGCTTCCTTTTGGCTCCCTGGTTGTGGAAGACACATGCGCACGCACGCACGCACATACACACACACACACTCCTCTGAGACTCCAAACGGGGAAAAACATCATTGGCAAGTGAACACACTTTGTTTTCTTGTAGCAATATATCTTGAGGGCTTTGAAGGGCGGACTTAGCTCTGACCTACAGAGAAGCAAACCATTTTGGCTTGGAATGGGGGAGAGGGTGTGGGGTAGGGGGTAATATAAGGTGTAACTTAAGTTAAATGTAATGTATTTATAAAGTAAGAGATTCTCATCTATTTTTATGAGAGGAAAGGGTTTTTAAATTTAGGGTAGGCAGTTATGGTAGCCCAGCGTTGTCCTGTGAACAAGAAATGCATGTTGCTGCTGGACTGAATATAATCAGTGCCCCTCCACCTCCCTGGTCTCACCACCCACTCACCTGTACCCGTGAGCGGCTTCAGCAGAGCCTAGGTCCCACTTCACCCCATTTCCCTGTTCCTTGACCCCCCCAGCTCCTTGGTCCTTGAAAGTCTCTGGCGGGGGGCACTTGTGGAAGTGGGTGGGCAGTGGAGAATTCAGAATTGAGGTGGGTGGGGAGGAGGGGAAAGGGGGCACCAGGTAGGGGACAAGCTCGGCTTCTGAGGGTGGGCTCTGATCGGTGACTCACGCTCTGGTCTGCCAAGGTCCATTTCCAAGTCAGCTGTGTTTGGGAGAAGTTGAGAAGCAGCAGACCGTGGGTGGCCATGGGACTGTTGGTTCAGGGAGCACTTAGCTTCCTTGGGGCCTGGGCCCTGGTGGGTCCCAGGTGGTCAGGCAGTTGGAGCAGGAATGGAAGGGCCAGGAGATGCCCGTCACCCAGCCCCAGCTGTGCCTACTCCAGGCCTCGGCCTGGGCTACAGTCCTTGATGTGCTCCTCCAGGGCCTGGGGCAGGAACCGGGGTGCTGGGACTTCCTCAGACCTGGGTTCACCATCTTGAGACACCGAGCTCTTGTTCTAGAAGGGCATTCTCCTGACGTGGGGAGTCCGGAGGCAGCTGGGTGGGTATGGGTAAAGGCAAATTCTCTCTGAAAGGGAATTTTCCTTGGCTGGAGGATTTCCAGGTTCAGGGTGGACTGTGTGTTGGTCTTGGGCAAATCCCTCACCATTCCCACTGCCGGGCCCTCAAAGAAACGAGGTAAGGCACCATCCCCACCCCCGGCAAGACCCCTTCGTGGACATTTTAGCATCTACCTGATTTTTAGCCCCATCCAGGGAGACTTTATATCCTGCAGTTCCATCCCACCCCACTGTTGCTGTTTGTCTGCCAGTTGGGTCTATTGTCAAGGGGGAAGGGGGGTTTATACTCACTGAAAGACTACTGATCCTACCGGAAACCAACCTGTTTACTGTACTGTTGTAAATATCATGCCCTTTATATCCTGTATATTGGCTTCTTTTAAATAAAGTGAAATGTCTTAGAATTGAGGGTGCTGCTTTTTTTCTTAATTGAGGATAAAGTGGTGATGGGGGAGGGGCAGGAGGACTGAGGGCCGCATAAACCCCAAAACAAAGTCATTAGCCAGTTGGTGATAAAATAGGGAAATTTCACATCCCCTGTTATATGGGCACCTGACGATGAAATCTTTGGAAGGCGACAGAGCAGAATTTATTATCATACTCACTTTATGGAAGGGGAAGAGCGAGCCAGAGAGATCACAGGCTGAGTAACTGGCATCCCCTGGTTTGCAGTTGAGGTCCTACTAATCATAAAGGCCCCCATTTGTTTAACCTCCTTTTATGGTGCCCTCGAGGGGCCACCTTCTGGGACTCTGGATTTGACACTGTCCAGTGTTCTAGTTTCTTCTCGTTAATGGCCAAATTCGGGGAGAACTGCCTCCTGTGAGCAGCCCTGCTCCCCACTAGGGTCTTCTGTAAGGATTCAGAGAGCCGCCAATTCCAGTCTATTTTTTACCATCTTTAAGACCTGTACTTGATGGAACTTCCTTTTCTCCCCACTCTTTAAATTCCCCAAAGTGTCTTAAAGGGTGTGACTTGGAGAAAGAGGAGTAGCATGAAATAATGCGGGCGATACCCCCCTTCTATAGAAATGGAAACTGAGGCCCAGGGAAACGAGGTATTTTGCCAACGTCCTAAGGAGGAACCACGATCAGCGTCCGCACTCTTACTCCTCAACAGGTTCTCCGTTGCCCTTGGAGAAAGTATTAACAGGTAAATCTGAAGAGTGTTCTAAAAGCTTCAACTAGTTTAGGAATGGAATGAATCCCGAAGAGCCCGCCATCAGGAAGGCTTCAGAATCCGATACTTTAAAAGATTTATTTATGGGGCGCCTGGGTGGCTCAGTCGTTAAGTGTCTGCCTTTGGCTCAGGTCATGATCCCGGGGTCCTGGGATCGAGCCCCCCATTGGGCTCCCTGCTCCGCAGGAAGCCTGCTTCTCCCTCTCCCACTCCCCCTGCTTGTGTTCCCTCTCTTGCTGTGTCTCTCTCTGTCAATTAAATAAATAAAATCTTTAAAAAAAATAAAAGATTTATTTATTTGTGAGACTGAGAGCGAGCACCAGCAGGCGGGTGGGGTGGGGTTGGGGGGGGGTGGGGGGGGGAGGGGCAGAGGGAAAGAGTCTCAAGCAGACTCCCGGCTGAGTGTGGAGCCTGATCTGGGGGCTCCATTTCACAACCCTGAGATCATGACCTGAGCTGAGATCACGAGTAGGTCGCTTAACCCACTGAGTCACCCAGGCCACCCCCAGAATCTGAATTTTATTTTATTTTATTTTATTTTTTAAAGATTTTATTTATTTATTTGACAGAGAGATACACATTGAGAGAGGGAACACAAGCAGGGGGAGTGGGAGAGGGAGAAGCAGGCTTCCTGCAGAGCAGGGAGCCCGATGTGGGGCTCGATCCCAGGACCCTGGGATCATGACCTGAGCCGAAGGCAGACGCTTAACGACTGAGCCACCCAGGTGCCCCAGAATCTGAATTTTAAATAAAGTGTTCAAGCAAACAACTTCTCCAAGAGAAAACCAAAATTTTAACAGGATGGGGAGTGGGTGAGATGGAGCGCCAGACAACCGATTCTGAGTGTTACAGGATTTCTTTTCCTTCGGTGCCCCTGGTTCTAGGTCAGGCTGCTTGGAAGAATGAAGACGTAGACCAGACAGAGTGGTGGGCAGCAAAGCAAGGTTTATTGAGCCACAGTAAAGTTTATTGAATGATAGAATACAAAGCTATCAAAGAGGGAGGGGACCTGAGAGGGTTGCCGATCTGGCATTTAGATCTAGGGGTTTTATGGACTTTGTTGGTGGGCTATTTTAATCTGATCAACCCTCCATGTGCCTGTCATCCAATCAGTTTTTTGTCATCTATTTGTCATAATGGGAAGGGATGGAGGGCTCCTTCCAAGGTGGTATAAAATCCTTTTAAGGGTGGTTTCCTCTTAGGGTGGGGCCCCTTGACCCTACCTGCCTTTCTTCCAACTATCCTTCATCATGAGGTCAGGGGCTTTGAAGGGAAAGCTAATCGTGGACCGGCTGGGGTTTTTTTTAAGATTTTATTTATTTATCTGAGAGAGAGAGAGAGAGAGAATGAGAGCGAGAGCATGAGGGGGGGAGGGTCAGAGGGAGAAGCAGACCCCCTGCCGAGCAGGGAGCCCGATGCGGGACTCGATCCTGGGACTCCAGTATCATGACCTGAGCCGAAGGCAGTCGCTTAACCAACTGAGCCACCCAGGCGCCCGGACCGGCTGGGTTTTATCTCTCACTGATTCTAGTCCGCCAGGAAGCCGGCCGATTTATCTAAGCGCCAGGCCCCAAGGTGCGGGGTGGCTGGGTGCCGACCAGGGGGAGGCTGGAGGCAGGGTCGGTAGGCTCATCCCAGGGGCTGCAGCCCCCCAGGTGGAGGCACGGGGCTGGCTGCGGGGATGGCCACCCGGCCAAGGGCAGACCGACTGATCAGGCCGGGATCCTCGCGACGCCCCGCGCTCCGACCAGCGGTCCTCCCGCGGCTCCTCCCACGTGTCCCATTCCGGCTCTCTCATTGGCTCTTTCCGCCCCTCGCCGGCCCAAGGAGGCTGCCCCAAGACCGCCCATCCGATTGGCCCACAATCTTCGGTGTGTCATTCTGATTGGTCGAGGAGGCTCACGCCCCCTCTCCCCGCCCCCCGGAGGGCGGCTGGGCATACCATAACAGGCGAGGGGGAAACGTGTAAATGTCAAAGCTTCTCTTTGGGGCTGCCTTGTCCTGTGTCGCATACTTGCCTCTGAAGTTCCCTCGAAATCAGAGTTATCGTATTAACAGGAGGAAATACGGGGTCATTTCGGGTGAGCCCGACACGGAGGACGGCGTGTGACCCATTCCCCCCGCCCGCCGAGGTGGTGCGCTCCGGGCGGGGCTCCGCCTTCTGGTCGCGCCCCAGGCTCAAGGTCTGTGAACAACCCCGGGGGCTCACCGTCGGCGAACAGTTCCGCCGCGAGCTGGGGATGCTGCTACTCCGACCAGCGCTCCGCGGTGCCCTGCTGGCCCGCCCCTGGAGGGAACCCGGGTGAGTGCGCCCCGGGCCCGCGGCGGGCGGGAGGGGGGTGCCCGGGGGCTTCTCCCTGCCAGATCCCCGCCGCGATCCCGAGGGTTCCCCCCGCCGGGGGTCCCTTCCTCTAGCCGTCTGCCCCTCACCCAGGCCGTCCTCCCGCTGCGACCCCCCCCCCCCGTCTCTTTCCTTCCGCGAGGGGGACCCCTCCCGGATCCCACGCTCGGAAAGTCACCTCCTTCGCGCTCGTTTTCCTCCTAATGGGAACCCACCGACAGAATGCATCTCGATTTTTCGCACAGCGCTTCTCAGCTCCCCACCCTGGGTCTCACGTTCAGGACTCGCCTCTGGGATTCCCTGAGTCTCCTGTCTCCTTTCTACCGGGACTCCTCTTTCCTCTTCTCCCTTTTCCAAATTAAGTACTGGGCAGCAAAGGGACCCTTCCTTTTGGTAGGTGGGAGAGTAATACTTAGGGAGTGCTTATAATGTGCCAGACGCTGGGCTAGGCACTTGGTGCATGCCTCACTGTGATGGCTAAGGGAGAGACACTGCATGCGAAGTGCATTGAACAGTGCCTGGCACTTGGTGCCCAGTTATTATTAGTCAGATCATCGTTTATCACTCTCATTTAAACTCTGCCGATTTTCCAAATTACAGGTGAAGAAACCAAGGTGTAGTTTCCGGGTGGATCTGCCCTGCAAACACCTGTGTGGTGGAGTTGGGTTCCTTCACCCTTGCCCACTCAGTGACACATGTTAATAGAACTCCTCTGGGCTAGATGGTGGGGTGGGGGGGTGGGTAGGTGGGACACAGATCCTGTCCCAGAGGGCTCAGTCTGATGGACGGGTGTTTCTATGGGCCTTTCAGGGCAGGGCAGCCCCCGCCCCCAGTTTTGAGTTTTGTTTGCCTGACCACTAGGACTGTGACCAGCTCTGTCTCCCATGCTGAGCTGTGCCTTTTCTAAGTTAATCAGTTTCCCAAGGGATGGTGGGGGTGGGGGGGGAGGGTGCCCTGGGCATGGGTCACTTTCAACACTGCTGGGTGTCCTTTGTGGGTGGGGGCTTGATAGGTAAAGGCAAGGAAGGACAGGAAGAACACATGGGGGAGAAGGACTTCTCTCCCAAACCAAGGTTGGGGGCCACACTTGCCACACCTTCAGCGCAGTCTCTTTGGCAAACTTCTCCCTGCACTCGGGACAACCCCCCCCCCCACCACCACCATAGGGGGAGGAAGCCCATAGATTCATGTATTTACTGAGCGCCTATTGTGTGCGATGTTGTGCTAAACCCTGGAAGAGAGGGTACCCAGGGGACTTCCCACGTGGATGGGGCCTTCCAGAGAGTTTTCAGTTTAATGTTGGGGGGGAGGCCTTAGCCATAAAAACCTCTAATACCTGGTAGAAAGCAATCCATATTCTTAAAAAAAAAAAACTTATGATAGCAATAACATCAAGCGATCAAGAACCGCGGACCTGGCACTGTGCTGATAAGCACTGTATTATTCCCATTTTTACAGATGGGAAACTTATCTGCCAGTTAAGGCCAATGGAGAGTGAACATAGCAGTCAGACTCCAGCTTCGTGCTCTTAATTACAGAGCCTCCGGAGTGGAGCTGAAGCGTTTTGCAACCCGATCTGAAGGCTCACGTTACCTCTTTCGATGGAGCAGCTGGCCCAGCGCCCTAGACAGGGTTTCTCAACCTTGGCACTATGAACATTTTGAGCTGGGTAATCTGCATTGTGGGGGCTGTCCTGTGCCTTGGAGAATGTTTCACAGCTTTCCTGGCTTCTGCCCATGAGACGCCCGTGAGCACCCCGCAGTTGGGACAAAATAAAAATGTCAGGCACTGCTGACTGTCCCCGGGGCCAGAATTGCTCCTAGCTGATAGCCCCTGCTCTAGAAAAACAGGTCTTATGTTTGGCCACTTTTTAATTTATTCAACTAATATTTAGGATGCACCTGGGGCCATTTGTGGAGAAACAGTTTTAGAACATGTTTAATAGTATCTCTCAGTGTCCTGTTTGTAAAACTAGTGCTGAGGAAAACCACCTCTTTTGAGGACCTGGTGTGGGTAATGTTCATAGTGTTTCCCTTTTTGCGTGGAGTGCCGGGGATCTCAACCAATTTTTAAAAATAACTTTTTTTCTCCCCAAATTTACTTTTATTTATTTATTTATTTATTTATTTATTTATTTAAAGGGGTGGGGGGAGGTGCAGAGGGAGAGGGAGAATCTTTTTTTTTTTTTTTTTAAGATTTTATTTATTTATTTGCCAGAAATAGAGAGTCCATGTGTGCGAGAGTGAATGCACAAGCAGGGGGAGTGGCAGGCAGAGGGAGAAGCAGGCTTCCTGCTGAGCAAGGAGCCTGATGCGGGGCTCGATCCCGGGACCCTGGGGTCAAGACCTGAGCCGAGAAGGGCTTAACCGACTGAGCCACCCAGGCGTCCCAGGGAGAATCTTAAGCAGGCTCCACCTTACAACCCTGAGATCATGACCTGAGCTGAAATCAAGAGTTGGATACTTAAACCTGAGCCACCCAGGTGCCCCTAAAAATACTTTTGATTGTGCATTTTCTTTTTTTTTAAAGATTAATTTATTTATTTGAGAGAGAGAGAGAGCGCGCGCGTGTGAGCACACATAAGCAAGCATGTGCATGAGTAGGGGGAAGGGCAGAGGGAGAGAGAGAATCCCAAGCAGGCTCCATGCCCAACACGGGGCTCATCTCACAACCCTGAGATCATGACCTGAGCTGAGATCAAGAGTTGGACGCTTAAGGGACTGAGTCACGCAGGCCCAGGCACCCCCGTGCATTTTCTTTAATGCAATTTCTTTAATTGTAAAAAAGTATAGATAAAGCAAAAAAGAATCCAAAAATGGCCTGGAATCTCACCACACAGAGGTAACCACTGTCCTCACTTCAGTTAATTAAGTGGATTATTTTACTGAGCTCCTCAGCAGCCTATGAGAGTTTTATAGGCGTTACTATTCCCATTTCACGAATTAAACAACTAAGGCCCTTGGAAATTAAGGAAGATGTGTCTAAGGCTTTAAGCCAATAAACACCAGGCCCCAGTTGACTGCCTCCTGTCTCCTTTGGCCCTGACTTCCAGCTTTTTTCTCTATTTCATTGACTTTATCAGGGCTGTCTTCAGTTACGTCTCTGCAAATTCTTGTTGGAAAGAGGCAAGATACATATTTATATTTATATATAAATTTAATAAGTAAAAGAACTAGCCCAGGCACATAGTAGGCTTATACTGAATGTGAATTTTTCTCTATTACTTGCTTTTGTACCAGACCCTGCTGGGTGCCAGGGTTCCCCCCACCATCACAGAGTGGGCAGGCTGGAATTGGCTACTGTCCTGTTCCCTGCAAGAATCCAGGGTCACTTTGGACTCCTCGCACCCCACCTGCCTGCTTAATTTTCAGCATTTCAGAACTCCCCAATGCTTGTCCCAGCCTGCCTGCCCCTGCAATGGGCTGGGCAGGGGGCTGGCACATCCCATTGCTCCCTGGACATACTCATGCAGTGCCTCTTTCCTGGAATAGTCTCCCCTGCCACGTTGGTGAACCCACACTCACCCAGCCCTTTGTGGCCTTGGCAAGGTGGCTCTCCTCTGGCCCTTTAGTGTCCTGTCTGTATAATGGGGAGAATCCCATCAGCCACGTAGCAGAACGATTAGAGACGATGTGACAGGTACCCATTATGTAACTGAGTGACGGAATAACTAGAATCTACGGTGATCCTAATACTGGCTTCAGAGGTTGTTAGAACCCCCACTTGGGCTGCAGTTGTCACTGGCGTACCCCGAGCGCCTGCTTCTGGTACCCAGCCCCTGGCCCAGCACATAGTAGGGGCCGCACCCTTGCTGTTGGAATGGCCCAGAGGACAGCCTGGGGTGGATTCTGGCTCCACTTCTTAGCAGCTCTGTGGCCCTGGGCAGGTTATTCCACCTCCCTGTGCTGCCTGTGTTCCCACGTGGTAGGGACAGTAGTAGCCGCCTCATAGGGATCGCCTTGGAGAGGAAATACGTTCATACACAAAACCACTTTGAAGAGTATCTGCACCTGGACAGTGTTGCTTTTTTTTTTTTTTTTTAATTTTACTCATTTACTTGACAGAGAGAGAGAGGGAGAGCACAAGCAGGGGGAGCGGCAGAGGGAGAGGGAGAAGCAGAGCTGAGCAGAGAGCCCGACTCAGGGCTCGATCCCAGGACCCTGAGGTCATGACCCGAGCCAAGGGCAGATGCTTGACCGACTGAGCCACCCAGGCGCCCGGACGATGTTGCTTTAAGTATTATTTTGATCCCTTCCCCCAGCCATGGGCTGTCCCGAGTGATCGCCCTGGATCAGGCATATTCAGACAAGAGGGTCCCAGCAGCTCAAGGATGGAGGCAGGTGTGGAGCTCGGATGCCCTTGGTGCTTTCCCGTTATCCTCATTAGTGACGCCGAGGCAAAACCCTTGGTGTTGGGGTTGAGCCTGCTCACCCCAGGGGAGGGGGCAGACACCCGCCCATCTTGGCAGTTTCTTTTTTTTTTTTTTTTTAAGACTCTATCCATTTATTTGAGAGAGAGAGAATGAGAGAGAGGGGGGAGGGTCAGAGGGAGAAACAGACTCCCTGCCGAGCAGGGAGCCCAATGCAGGACTCGATCCCGGGACTCCAGGATCATGACCTGAGCCAAAGGCAGCCGCTTAACCAACCGAGCCACCCAGGCGCCCCATCTTTGCAGTTTCTTACCCCGCCCCCACCTTTCCTTTCCTGGCACGAGCTGTCAGTGCCCATGGACAGCAAGCCGCTGCCCACCTCTTTCGTGAGCTGGGAAATGCTGGGAAGGAGGAGGCCCTAGCTGGGCCGAGAGGAGGACGAGCCTGTCCCCTCAGCCCTGTTGCTCAGGGGTCTCTGACAGGTGACAGGTGCTTCTGCCCTTGTGGGAGGCTCCTGAGTGAGGAAGCCCTGGGTTTCTGTGCTGCCCTGTGGGGAGTGGTGCCCCGGAGCCATGCGTGAGCACCGGGTCTCAGAAGTAGTTTTCTCATCTGTAATAATAATCATAACAGTAGTAATCCTGGCCCCTTCCTCATGCATTCGTAGCTGGATTCGGGAGATAATCACTTCGCGCAGTGCCAGGCATGTTGTAAGTGCTTAATAAATATTCCTTGATGTTTCGAGGGCAATAAAGTGGAAACAGCTCAGCCTGGGCCTGATGCCCCACCCTTCTGGACCTGCCCTGGCCCCCCCTGCACTTTCTCTCTGCTCACCGCTCACCGCCCCTTATCTCAGGGATAAGGAGGATTGGCCTTATCAGGTCCCAAATAACAGCTGGGAAAGTGTGGAAGCTCAGTGAAGCAAGGGTAGTTTCCTTTCTCCTCCTCTCCTTGGCCTTGGTCACCCCTGACCCCAGGCACTAGGGGGCCTGGTGCTGTTTCCACAACACTTTGGGTGTTCATTGTTTTTCTCTCCTGCCCCCCCCCCTCTTTTTTTTTCTTGATGAGTCTGATAAAAGGTTTATCAGTATATTCTTTGTTTTAAAAGGTATTTCTCCAAAATCCCGTGCGCCAGGCGGGTGTCCATGGGGAGTGGCGGGATGGGGGGCGACGGGGGGTGGCTGATGGCCTGGCTGGAGCCACGGACAGCCAGAGCACTGTTGGTGGTGCTGTGACCAGAGCGTGGGCTCTGAGATGACCCGATATGGCCCGTCCAGGCGCTGGAGGGTAGCGTCCCCAGCACAGAGGGCTCCAGAAAGACCCAGGTGGCTGGATGGCGGCAGACGAAGTGGGCAGTGTGGAGGGATGATGGGAAATGAGCCTGGAGGCCTCAGTAAGGATTCCAATTTTTTGTTGTAGAAGAGAGGAGAAGCCCCTGAGTAGGCAGGTTTCATTGCCCGTATCTGAGTTGTCTCTGTGCCCTTGAGATTGCTGCTGATGAGTGAGGAATGCAGTCCTGCCTGGAAGGGCCTCGCAGATCCTCACAGAGGCTCCAGGTTCTGTGAGTGATTCTTCTCTGCCTTCCCCAGAGCCAAGGGAAGAGTGCTCATGTTAATCCCGAATGGCCCATGAGCCAAAATAAAAGGCGGGTGGGGGGGGTGGGGGGGTGGCGGGGATTGGTTTTGTCAAGTGTCCTTGGATTATTTTTGGCTCCAGTTTTGACTGAGGCTGATCTTTGAATTCTGTTCCCCACATTTGGACTGATGGGCAGCTGGGCCGGGGCTTGGAGACTTTCCAGGCAGAGGGGAAGCCAGGGGGGAATGTGATCCTGTGGTCACAGTGGGCCTCTGCCCTGGGAAGGGTAGAGAGAGGCCTGCAGGATTTCTGCTTCTGACACTGCCTGGGAGGGAACAGGTTCAGGAGGGCTGGTAGCTACTGCATTTTAAGCTGGGTGGAATGTGGTGCTAAGTTTATTCCAGCACTATCTGTTGAGTGTCCAGGCTAGCCCCTGATTGTTGTGACCTTGGGGGTGTCTGAGAACCATTTTGCCGCTGAACACCTGGCCTGGTGCGGTAACATTCTGCATGTGTGTTTGCATATATACGTGTACATATATATACACATATATGAGACAATCTACAAAGACAATTTTCTTTTTTTTTAAATCATTTTTTTTTTTAAGATTTTATTTATTTATTTGAGAGAGAGAATGAGAGACAGAGAGCATGAGAGGGAGGAGGGTCAGAGAGAGAAGCAGACTCCCTGCCGAGCAGGGAGCCCGATGCGGGACTCGATCCCGGGACTCCAGGATCATGACCTGAGCCGAAGGCAGTCGCTTAACCAACTGAGCCACCCAGGCGCCCCGAAGACAATTTTCTTAGAAGTACAGAGCAGGAGGGGTGAGGAAGGGCAAGCACTTTTAACCTCACAGTGCCCCTGCAGGGCACACAGTACCGCCCCCATTTTTCAGGTGGGGAATCTGAGACCTGCCGAGTTTCTAATAATGGGCTGATGTCTCTCGGAGAGCGTGGGGGTTTCGGTCCCACAGATGTCTGCTTCTGGAGCTGGGCTTTCTGCACGCCCTTCGAGCCGGGGTCCAGGCTGGGGTTGGGGCACGCACCTCCAGGCTCCCAGCCCACACTCCTCCTCAGCGGCACCCTCCTGGCTATAGCTGATTGATTGGTGGTGGGGTGCTGCTGCTGGAACCTTCCAGAGGGCCCTGAGGGCACACGCCACCCCCGTTTTCCTGACGTGTGGAGGCTTGTGGCGGCTGGAGTTTTCCAGCCTCTCTGTTCCTCCCCCACTATAGGTGTGTGTGGGGGGTCAGTGTAGACTTGAATTTATGGGATGTACCTGTAGCTTTGTGTGACTGTCTCCTCGGCTCTTGAGAGTAACCCAAGGGAGGCTCTTCAGAGTAACCCAAGGGAAGGGCTGGTGGGAGGCTGGCCTCACCCCACGTTTCTGCCCTTGGTTAGGGGAAGGGCGGGGCCTGAGGAATGTGACCTGCCTCCTAGCGTGGGGTGGGTGCTGCCTGGGGGGTGGGGTGGGGGAGGAGGGAGAAGGCCCAGCTCACTTAGAGCCGTTAGGCAAAATCTTGGGCAACCAGGCCCTGCCCTCCTCCCTCCTGGACTGCCCGGGCCCCTTTCAGCGCTTCCTGTCACGCTTCCTGCTCTGGGCCTTTGTACTTGCTCTCCTCTGTGCCCGGAATGTTCTTTCCAGTCCTTCTGAGATCCCAGATGGCGTTCAGAGGACGCCTCCCCTGAGAGGCCCTCCCTGATCACCTAGGCTTGAGCAGCCCTACCCTTCCCCTAACTCGTTCTCACATCCCCTCTGTCCTCACCTGTTTCTTGCCCATGGTCCCCATTGGAGGTGAGCTGCTTGTGATGAAGTACAGTTGGAAGAAAGGCAGGTAGGAACAAGGCGCCCCACCCTTAAAAGGATTTTGCACCACCCTAGAGGGAGTCCTCCATCCTTTCCCACTGTGATAGGTAGATGACCAAAAACCGATTGGATGATAGGCTCAGGGAGGATTGATCACAGTAAAACAGCCCACGCACAAGCCCATAAACACCCCTAGACTTAGAAACTGGTGGCAACCCTCTCAGTCCCCTCCCTCCTCGGGAGCTTTGTACTATCACTTTGCTATCACTCAATTAACTTTGCTTTGCTGCCTACCACGCTGGTCTACCTCTTCATTCTTCCAAGTGGCCTGACCCAGAACCACGGGCACCGGAAGGAGAAGGAAATCCTGCAGCCCATGCATCCGAGGCCTTGCTGCCATGGTCACTGCTGTCTCCAGTGTTTAGAGCAGTGTCAGGCATAGAGGGTGCCCAGGAACCTTGTAGAATGAATGAAGGACCAGTCCTCATGGCCCCTGGTTTCATGTCCTTCCTCCAGGCCTTTGGTCCGTGAGCCTCCAGACCCATGCCCAGGGACAAAGAATAAAAAGGACCCCCAACGCTCACAGCCCAAGTGACACTGAGGCCTGGAGGACCCCCCCAGCTGGGGCCCCAGTTCAGGAATGAATGATCTCAAGTCTTGGCTCTTACCCACCTGTCCCCCCACCTCGCCATCCTCAGACATGTTAGGGTCGGTGGTCACCAGTGGTCACCAGTCAGTGAGGTCATAGGTTCAAGACTGAGCAAGGTCTCTGGGACGAGGAGTTCTTGAAACTCAGGACCCTGGAATCGGACCCTGAACGCTGAAAGCCGCCCTCCCCGTGGCTGCGAGCTGAGCTCAGGGCACTCCTCCAAGGTCCTGGCCCATATCCTGGATGTTCTTGCCCACCCGGAGCTCAGCTCTTGGTGCCAAGGGAATCCCAGCTGGGTCCCATTCTGATGAGACTGAATTCTGGAACAGGTTGCCCTTTCAGCCCAGAGAAAGCAGTAACTCAGGGCCCTTGGGATAAGGGCTGCATTGTGGGGAAGGAAAGGGAGAGTCACCCTCTCCATGTACAAAACGCTTAGAAGTGGTTTTGCATTGATTGAATTTAAACTTAAAATGGCCCTGTGGGTTTGTATGGTGGTTCTCACTTAGTAGATGTAGAGACTGGCCCAGCGGAGGCAGGTCACATGCCCGAGGATGCACAGTGTCAGGTCTGGGCCTGGAACTTGGATTTTGGACCCCAGGGCCAGTTCTTGCCCCCCAGTTCTATACTTGCTCTGGATTTCAGGATTCTGGGCCAACACAGAACACCCCCCCCCACCCCCTCCCCACCCTGGTGGAGATAGAGGGGCCGGATCTGGTTGCGGCCACCACTGACCTGTCTGCCTCTCTTCCCTGCCCTTGTACCCCAGGCTGTGGTGGAAGCACACGGCCTCCCTGAAGGTGGTCAATGAGCCGGTCTTAGCATTCACGCAGGGCAGCCCCGAGCGAGATGCGCTGCAGAAGGTAATGGGCCGGTGGGGGCACCCAGTGGGGGTAGGGCACGGAGCGAGGACAGCCTTCAGCAGCCCTCCACCCCCCCGGATGCCTCTCCGTGCCTACAGCCATCACCCCCTGTTGCGCCTGCCCCCAGCCTTGGAAGGAAACCGGGTCTGGGACAGGCGTGTGTCTGGAGGACGGAGAGGCTGGGGGCAGCAGGGGGGCAAGCCGGGCCACTCTGGGGCTCCGTCCAGGTCGGGGGTTGTAAACCCACAGACGTTTTCTGCTTAAAAACATTGTCCTGTTAATTGCCAGTATTTTAAAAATTGTGAGATGTCACATACATTTCAGATACAGTTTTCTGTCTACGATGGGAGGACCTGGCAACCCTGGCCTCCCCTTCTGTCAAGACAGGAAGTGACAGCGGACAGGGGCTGAGTCCTGCTGCCCCCTGGGCAGAGCAGATGCTCTCTGACCTCAGAGCCCGGCCCCTTCGTATTTCTGTTCCCGCCTGGGCATCTGTGTTTGCAGGCCCCGCACCGGGGTTTTAGGGGGAGCAGAGAGGCGGGAGGAAGTACCCATCCACCCTGTTGTCCCCTCCGTAGGCCTTGAAGGACCTAAAGGGCCGGACGGAAGCCGTTCCATGTGTGGTGGGGGACGAAGAGGTGTGGACGTCAGACGTGCAGTACCAGGTGTCGGTGAGTCCAGTGGGCCGGCGGGGCTCGGTTTCTCCCCGAACCTGGGGTCCATCTCTCAGGCAACAGATCAGCTTGTCACACGGGTCTCTGCCTCCAAAGGGGTTTATAGTCTGTTCCCTGCTTTTGAATTCTGTGCGCCAATATAAAACTTCCAGAAGTAGTCTTAGGGGTACCATCATAAAAGATGCCGACTTCACGCCTGCCAGGAGGGAATTAAAACAGGGACTGCCACAGCTTTGCCTTTTCTTTAGAAAATGGACCCACTGGCCACCTAGAGGGTGGGAAGAAAGGACAGAATGTCAGAATTAAAGATAATCCTTCCAAAGAGAGGACAGTCTCCAAAGCCCTGGCCTCTATTTTGGAACGGCTGCTCTAGTGGAAGATAAGCTCATCTGAGGTGAGCACCTAGGACGTGGCCGGGCCTCCTCCTAGAAGCCCTCCAGCTGGAGCCATGCTCCATCCGCAGATACATCTGAGAGGCCCTGTGCCGTCTGCATGGGCTCCTCTTTCGGTCCTTGCCACTCCTCTTTGAGGGAGGAAGAGCGGGGAGTTCGCTGCCCATTTTACAGATCAAGGGACAGGCTCAGAGATATTAAATGGCCCGCCCAGGATGGCACAGTTAGATCTGGACTAGGGATGATTAATCCTGGTTCTCCAGAACCACATCCCATTGATTTTGATTCAGTGGATTTTCTAGGAAGGATTTGGAAACAGCATATTAACTCATACAGTGCAGTAGGATCGTCTTGCTGTGGCCTCCTGGTCCCGGGATGAGAACCGTGGAGCCCTACGTGCTGGAGACAGCCCAGACTTGCCTTCATGCCTCCTGGTGACCGCAGGGAAGCGAACATATTACTTACACTAGTCAGAGTGTTCTGGAAATAAATTCCAGCTGCATGATGGGAGAAGCACAGCCCTTCCCCATAGCGGCCCCAGAGAGAAACGTCTCCCGAGGGTGTCAGAAGGACGCAATGATGTGATGAGCAGCGTCCACACAGGAGTCTCGGCTCATGCACAGAGGGCACCTTTTGTGCACTGTCACCGCATGCAGGCCAAGGACATCCGCAAAGCCCAACGCCTGGGGATGCCGGGGGTCACCCTGCAGGTCCGTGTCTGCTGCTGGGGGAGCTTTTCCCTCTGGAGTTCAGGGTACGAACGGACACCGGCAGCTTTGTTTCCAAACCTAACGAGGGGGAGATTTCCCCTACACATTCAAACGTCTGGCTCGTCTGGAAGGTGGGGTGACGCGGCCGCACCAGGCTGGCACGGCCACAAGGCACCGTGTGGCTGGAACACGTCCGTGGGCAGCTCGGGGGTGGGGGCAGTGGTCCCCACCACCCCTAGCGCATGACGCCAGCTCTGTGCACTCACGGCTCTTGCCTCTCTGGCCCCAGCTGGGCAGTGGCCGGCCTGCGTGTCCCTCGGGCACCCCGCCCGCGCTTTCCCCTTGGCCGGGCTTTTGCTGGACCCGGGACAGTGAGCCAGAGGCCGGTGGTCTGTGCCAGTTAAGAGGTTGTCACCTGCTCCTGTGCCCCCCCGCCCCCGTCAGTTCGAGGGTGGGAGGGACCTGCTTTTGTGAGAGTTGGGGATCTTGACCAGGACTCGTGGCTGAGTGGACATTCGCAGCTGGCCCGTCAGGGAGCCTGAGCCCCAGGCAGAGGACTCACCCCAGCCCTTCTTGTCCCCGGCGTGGCCACGACACTTGTAGCCCAGGAAGGCTTAAAGCAAATACCCACCTCAGCTGTGGGAAGAGAAAAGTGTGTGCGTGTGTGTGCGCGCACACACGCACGTTTTGAGACCCCGTGCAGATGCATTTACGTGCAGCTTCTAGCTTTGTATCCAGCAACCAGTTGCAAAATGAAAGCCATGGTGTGTGAGCCAGGTGCTTTCCTCTGTGGCAGCATCACCCAGAAACCTGTTTGAAGCTCGAAGAGACGCCAGCTCTTCTTTCTAGCAGGGCATGTGTAAGTCAGGATAATAAAACGCGGCCAGCCAGCCACGCCTCTCGGGCCCAGGCCCAGGGCGGACGGCGGGCTCTGCCCTCTTGGAGGTGCTCTGCTGGAGAGCAGGTGGTCCTGGGTCAACAAAGAAAGAAACTGGAGTTCCAGCGGGTGAGGGACAGGGGAAGGCACGGGCACTGTGCGGGGGACGCAGGGGCCACATCAGGTAGGGTGGTTGGAGGGCTCCATGGAGGGGTGACCTCTGAGTCAAAGCCCGAGGATGAGGGTGGGGGGGGGGTTCGCTGCCAGGCAGAGGGCTGCTCGGTCCTCGGGCTGAGTCTCGAGCTGGGAAGAGGCTCAGTGAGCTGCACAGCAGAGAGGAAGCCAGTGGGGTGGAGGATTCAGGGCAGAGGGGTGGGCGGACGTGACTTCCTGAGGTTCTTACCACCTGTGCTTAGGGAACCTATTCCATGAGTTCTGGGGAGTCACTGGAGGGGGGGGTTAAGGAGGGCCAGACTTTGCAGAAGAGCCCTGTTGCTCGTTACAAGAGAATGCTTTCTAATTTCAGGACAGCAGAGTGAAGAGGTGAGGGCTTGGCAGCACCTATGAGTCCAGACTTAGACCCGTGGGGGTATGGGACTCCTGGGTGGCTGGGGAGTTGGGCGGGAAGGTGGGGAGAGAGCCAGGCGAGGAGCCGCGATGCAGGGGGCCGTGAAAGAGCCGGAACAAAGCCCGGGGAATGGCAGCCCCAGGTGGGGAAGCGCAGCGCACCTCTCTGGAGGGTCTGCCCACATCTGTGAGCTCCCCACCTGCCTCCATGGTGGTGGGTGGTGGCCGCCTTCGAAACTGTGGGCCTCCACTCCTTGGCCCCGAAGTGGGCACCTGACCGCAGCTGGGCTGGTTGGATTTACGGCCCTAGAACTTAGAACTGGCAACAGACATCTCGAAGCTACGGGGAGGATACCTTCCACCTCTGAGACACACGACCACAGTGGGTCTCTTGAAAGGTGCAGGGCGCCGCCTCACAGAGGAGGAGAGAGGACGAGAGAAGCCTCAGTTTTTAGGCTGGGCTCCTTGAGTCTTCCTGAGGCCCAGCTGCAGGCCACCCGAGTCTCCATTACGGAGGCCCCTGTGTGTAAAAGGTTCCCCTTCTTGCCCGCTGGCTGACCTCCCTGTGCCTCAGTCTTCTCGTTTGTAAAATGGGGGTAGCAGTCGTGGTGCATAGGGTTGTTGTCGGGGTGAACGGATTGATCCGTGCCAAGTACTCGGTGCCCGCATGCACGCCGCTGAGCAGACGTCAGCTGTGACAGAAACAGTCCTGTTTCCCTCAGAGCCTGCAGCTGGTTCATCCAGAAAAGCACGAGGGGCAGACCCATCTGTGTTTCAAGCCTCTGGAAGCCATTGACCGTGATGGCAGGAGGCTTTCTCCTGCAGGTGTAGGGTGGGTTTTCTGTGGTGTCCCTCACTCGCCAGATGGCCGCACTGCCCAGCCCATAACTGAGTCCTGCCCACAGGCAAGGAAGGTCCTGAGGAGTTCACACAGCATCTTCCGTGATTCCTGATGGATTTCTCCAGAAGGGGGTTTAGGGGTTAACAGTGGGCTAAGCCCCGTGATGACATTAGCCTAAGAAGCCACGTGCTCAGGGTCATTGAGCCAGGAACTGACCTACACTTTGGCTGGACTAGCAAACTCCTAGATCTGTAATTTGGGGGAGAGTAAAGGGTTGGCCCTTTTGCAGATGGGGGAGGCACATTCAGGCTCTGTCCAGATGGAACCCTGAGCAGGTGCATGCAGGGTAAGGGTGAGGACCCTCAACCCCCAGCTCCGAGGGTTCTGAGGATGCCCTGGGAAGGAGTTGCCCACAGGGAGTGTCCTGGAGCCCCCACTACTGGATCAGCGACCAGAGGGCCTGACACCCGCAGTCCTGGGAGCACAGCCTATGATCACTCAGTTCACTCGGCCCCTCAGCGCTGTCCCAGCTGCCAGCTAGGGTTCTGGTCACCCTCTGGGCAGGCACTTCCCGTTCTCATGGCCCGCGATGCCTCTCTGACTTGGTCACGTGGTAACTGGGGGAGCCCAGGCGTGGGAGGCAGTGGCCAGCACGTGGCTGCAGGCATGGGGGAGCTGCGGTCCACGGGGGCTGAGTCGAAGGGCCTGGCCCCGGGGTGCCGCCTCAGCCCCTGAGCATCACAGGCCAGTCTCAGGTGTGGACAGGATACGGGTGACTCTGCTGGGAGTTGAAATGAGGGGGGAGAGGGCCACTTTCTCCTGAACCCTAGACCAGCACTGCCCAGTAGAACTTTCTGCAGTTATGCTGATCAGTATCCACACGCTGTCCCACTATGGCAGCCACGGGCCACGCGCGGTCATCCAGCACATGGACTGTGCCGGTGCAGCTGAGGAACGGGGTTGACATGTCAGCGGGCACGTGTGGCTAGTGGCTGCCACGTTCCACAGGAAAGCCCCACACAGCCCGTTGGCAGACTACTAGGTGGCAAGAGTACCAACAAGTGTGCTCGAAAGACGTGAAGTTTCTCCCCGCTTTATTAAAGCTCACGCTGGCATCTGGCGCTGCCGGGTTCTTTTTGCAAATGTTTGTGGAGGGTCTTCCCTTTCCCATGAGTCTGTGTGGGTCCTGAGCCGGGGGCTGGAGAAGCGGTTGGTCTGTCCCCCAGGCACTCGGGACAGCGGAAATCCTGAGCGGGTCTCAACTGCAGTGCATCATTGGGGGCCTCGTGGGGGGACAGCGCCCAGGCCTGAGCCATGGCCGCGTGCCACACGGGCTCTGGCAGCATGTTCCCCTGTGAGCCCACTTGGGCCTTGTCCGCGTGCTGTGAGGCAGGGCGTCCCCATTTCCCACAGGGGGGGACTTGGAAAGGGGAGCTTACTTCCCTCCGGCCCCCAGCTAGTAGGGGGCGGGGCTGGGATGTGAAGCCGTGTCTGACCACAAAGTCCACACTTTCCCTCAAAGACTGCGATCCATGCTTTTCTCCGGGACCGTGAACCTTCCAGAGCAGGAGTGGTCTTACTCACCGAACAGCAGGTGCTCCGTAACCCTTGGTCAGACAGATGGATGTGGGGATTGGAGGGGAGAGGGCGAGTGTGCTGAGGACTCTTGTCTGGAAGGCGAGCTCTGAGCCTGGCCACGTCCCCACCTGTCCTGGCACCTCCCTGCTGGCAGTGACCTCGCTCTTCTCTCATCTTGCAGCCCTTCAACCATGGACACAAAGTGGCCAAGTTCTGCTATGCAGACAAGGTGAGGCCCTGGCGACTTCGGGTAGGGGCGCTGGCCCTCTGTTCCCCACTGGCTGCTGGCATGGAGGCAGATGTCAGTCGCTGCTTCCCTCCCTGGCCGTGGGGGGTGGAGTCTTTCACGAGGCTGGGCCGGCCGGGGCTTCATTTGAGGCAGATGAGAGCTGCGTGGGCCAAGGCTGACATCCCCCGACATGCCTATGGCCGCGAGGCAGCCAGGTTTCCAAGGGGAGTAGATTCCGCAAGGCTGAGTCAGGGACATTGGAAACACCATGGATAAGAAGGCAAACAGAGGATCGGCTTCATGGAGGGGCAGCGAGAGGGGTTGGGGTGCCCTGTGGCAGGGGGTCTAGGAGCTGGCTCATGGGGCAGCGAGGGCATGCTGGCAGCAGGTGAATGACTCAGGCTGTGGTTCTGGCCAGGCACTTGACCTTGAGGGCTGGCGGCTCTAGCGGGTGGGTTTGGGGGCCCCAGGAGGAAGGTGAGGCTCTGATGAGACCAAAAGAAAAAGCAGAGCTGGTTTAACAGCTGAGGGACTTGGTGCCAAGTCCCTGGCATGCAGACCTACCTGGCATGTCCCTTACACAGGCTCGGGGCCTGGGTTGGGCCGGCAGGTGATGGGACACTGTATTTGCCACTGTGTGTGGGGGGAGAGCACTGGAGCTAAGGGAGCCCCGGGTCCCTGGATGGAGGGTGGTCTCCAGTCTCCCTTGCCCATTCCCTTGGGGCCTTTCCCACTGTGGGAGACAGCCCTGAACCTTTTCCTCTTCATTAGGCCCTACTCAACAAAGCCATCGAGGCCGCGTTGGCCGCCAGGAAAGAGTGGGACCTGAAGCCTGTTGCAGACCGGGCCCAGATCTTCCTGAAGGCAGCAGACATGCTGAGCGGGCCACGCAGGGCAGAGGTCCTTGCCAAGACCATGGTGGGACAGGTGAGGTACCCGTGGGCGCAGTGGGGTGGGAGTTGGGGGAGGGAGGCTGTCCCACTCCATCCAAAATGGCAGCCATCAGCTGGGCTGCTTCTGGGTGCCAGGAGGTGCTCTGTGTGCTGGAGACTTAGGCCCCGTGCCGTCCTCCAGGCTCAGTCAGACCTCCGCAGCCCTCAGGGTGGGCTCTCTGACACCTCCAGCAGGTCACTCCAGGCTTACAAACCGCCAGGGTCTCTCTCTCACCGACAGTCATGTCCCAAGTCCTGTGCCCAGCACTCAGGGCCCTCTGTTTCCGGCCCGTGTCCAGCTCGCCGGCTGCTCTGCCCATGAGGTCACCAGTCTGGATTTAGCAGGATCCCTGGACAGTGCAGGCATCCCATCTCCCTGCCCGGCTTCTGCCTGGTGGCCCTGCCTGGAATGCTCACTCTCTCTTCTCTGTCCTGTGAACTCTTCCCTTCGAGCTCCAGCCCAGATATCACCTCCTCTGTGAGGCTTCCAGAATCTTCTCTGTCCAAGAGGATTCGTCCCGCCCCTATGCTCCTGTAGCATGCTGTTCGTTTGCCAGTTACAGCTCAGATCGTATTGGGTATAATGAGTTCCTGTGTGTTTGTCACCTCTCTACAAGCTTTTTGGAGAAAATAATCGAGTTAGCTGTTCTCCGTCTTACTGGGCCTTGCAGTACATCTCCCTGGAGTCAGAGAAGCTTTTTCGACTGAGTGCATGAGGAGTCAGGGAGTGGCACCAGCAGCCCCAAGTGGGGAAGGGAGCCCAGGGAGAAAGGGTTAATTTCGCCCTCCCTGGGGAGGGAGCCTTAGGCCCTCGTCCTGGGCCAGGCCAGCTCCCTGTCCTGTAGTGAGGGCCCCCTCTGCTGCATGGAGGTGGTATGACACCTCCTTACTGGCCAAGGGTCTCCCGATTCTCAGCGGCCCTTGGGGTGGTTGTAGGCTCCGCACGTGCTGGGGGAGCCACACACACTCGACGGCCAGATTAAGATGCCTTATTGCACTAAAGAGTCAGGAGCTTGTAGGAGGCGTGGTGGCCTCACAGAGCCAGGGCCAGAGCATCTTAGCTGCTATGGCTCCAGGTCCCAAGCAGGGTGACCACCACCAGTGACCCTGTGTGCCAAGGAGGGGCTGCCCTGATCCGGAGAAGCCCCATTCTTGCAGCCCAGAGGCCCTCCCCGACCCTTAAGTCTGTCGGGAGGAACGGGTTTGCTGTTGTCAGGCCTCCTGCTTCTTGCTCCAAATGTCCTAGTGGGGGCACCTGCTCACCCAGGGGGACGGAGCCACCAGCACCGTGGGCACCATGTCACCGTGGGCACACGGTCAGTATTGGAAAAGTGCCGGCGGGAGGCGCGTCTGTCGCCGCTGACCGTCTGGCTGTCGGCACAGGGTAAGACGGTGATCCAGGCGGAGATCGACGCGGCGGCTGAGCTCATCGACTTCTTCCGGTTCAATGCCAAGTTTGCCGTGGAGCTAGAGGGGCAGCAGCCCCTCAGCGTGCCGCCGAGCACCAACAGCGTCGTGTACCGGGGACTGGAGGTACCCACTGGCGGTGGGGTGGCCAGGAGCCTGCAGGAGGAAGCCTCGAGCTTGGCCTCACCACCTCCCCCTCCCCCTTCCCCAGGGCTTCGTGGCGGCCATCTCCCCCTTTAACTTCACAGCGATCGGCGGCAACCTGGCGGGGGCACCGGCCTTGATGGTAAGATGATGACCTTGATGGTAAGAGGATGACCTTGGTGGTGAGATCAGGCGGGGGCGGGCGGGGCCTCTCATTCCTGCCTCCGCAGACGACAGCCACCCCGAAAGGCAGAGGCAGTGTGGGCTCCCCCCGCCAGAAAGGCTTTGGGATCCGAGACTGGTTTGGATCCCAGCTCTGCCCCGTGCTGGAGGATCCCCAGGAAAGCCCCCAAACTTCTGAGGCGGTTTCTTCCTCCTCCTTGAAGTGGAAATCTAGGAAAGCCCAGGGTACAGGGTTGTGGGGAGCAAGTGAAGCTGTGTGTGGGACACGTGCATGGGACACGTCTGGCCTGGTGCGGGCTTCGTGTGCAGGGAATGTTGATGGTGATGGCAGATCGCTTTCCAGCGCCTACTGTGTGCCCTGCCAGAGATCTGTCAGGTCTAGGAAACGACCACACAGTAAGGGTTCGGGCTTAGCTTCCAAGTCCCTGGCTCCTCTGCCCTTGTCAGGGAGAGGGTGGCCGCCATCCTCATGAGCTCCCGCCGAAGGGGGTGATGCAGCCCTGCCCTTAGAGGGCCTGGGTGGCTCGTGGGGCACCAGGAGGAAGGCTGGCAGGTGGTGGGGGCCTGGGCCCCACACGGGGCGGCTGGCTGATCTCAGGGATGCTCCTGCCCAGGGCTGTCCTTATGCATCTGTGCACAGATAGACACGCACATACCCAGGTGCCCACGTGTCCTCAGCCAGGACATGTGTAGAGACAGGCCCGTGAGCCCTTGCCGGCCATGCTCAGTGAGTGCGCAGCGACGTGGAAACACCCAGAACAGACCTGCCCGAGGGGCGCTGGCAGGACCAGTTGGTACAGGCTTCCAGAAGAAGGGGGCCGTGGCCAGAGTGTGGGAGCAGTGGGGGCAGGGTGTGGTCCCACTGGCGAGGGTTTTTAGAGCACAGTGCCCGACACCTGGAGTAGTGGGGACATCCCGGCCTCCTGGGGGGCCTGGTGGCTCCACGTGAGGGATGGCTGTGCTTCAGGATGAGGGAGGGGGGCAGTCGGGTGGTGACCCCTGGCCTTGTGAGTCATCACCGTGCCTCCTGGGCAGGGCAACGTGGTCCTGTGGAAGCCCAGCGACACGGCCATGCTGGCCAGCTATGCCGTCTACCGCATCCTCCGGGAGGCGGGCCTGCCCCCCAACATCATCCAGTTTGTGCCAGCCGATGGGCCCACATTTGGCGACACTGTCACCAGCTCGGAACACCTCTGCGGTATCAACTTCACAGGCAGCGTGCCGTAAGCCCTTGGGGTGGGGTGGGGTGGGGTGGGGTGGGCCAGGCGGCATGGGGACATTCCCCAGGCAACCGCCTCATGACCTCTGTAGGAGCCGGAGGTCAGGCACTGAGCATACCCACTGACTCACTGTGTGTCCATGGGTGGCCCACTTCACCTCTCTGAGCCTTCATTTCTTGACCTGCTCAACAGGAATATGGTCCCTGCCTCGCAGAGTAATTGTGAGGCTCCAGTGGGTTAAGAGGAAGAACTTCACAGGCTGGAAGCAGCCTACAGACATTCGGTGATGTCAATGTTGATGCCACCTCTGTCACTGGGAAGGGCACAAGGGAGCCTGGAATGAATTGGAGGAGAGTCAGGAAGGCTTCTTGCAAGAGGTAGTATCTAGGCAGAGGAGATAGCCAAGCAAAGAGGGGGTAGGGAGAGTGCTGTGGGAGAGGGAGCAACATGTGCAGGGCCTCGAGGCTAAAGTTCTGTGCTCGGGGAGCCGGGGGTGGTTCCGTGGGGCTGGAGTGTGGGGTGCTGGGACCGAGGTAAGCATGTGGGCAGGAAACGGTTCGATCGTGACTGCTCGTTTATTCAGTAATGAGCAGGTGTATGTGTCCAGTGAACGTGTGGACAAGTCCTGGTTCTTGGGGAGTTTAGTCCCGTGACTATAAGACCCTATGAGCCCACAGAGGTGTCTAGACTTTATCCGGAAGGTGACTGGGAGCCACAGAAGGTTTTATACCCAGGGTGTGCATGAAGCAGCTTTATTTCAAACAGAGGCTGCAGATGGTCGTTCTCTAGTTGAACCTGGCAAGTGGCTCTACTTTGGCTCCTTGTACAGTTGGGACGGTTTCATGCAAAAATCTTTTTGAGATCTCAGGCTGCTTTTGAGAACCTGCCCCTCTGGGCCTGCGTGTCCACGGGGCACCCCTGGCTAGAGGTGGGGATGGAGTGCTCTTCGATCCTTGGCAGCCTCACAGGCGCTGGGCCTCTGCGTACCTGGTCCTTCTTTCCTGGTCTGGCGCCGTGGGGGCCTCTGCATTCTCAGCCTCTGTCCCGGATGGCCACTCTGGCTGCTTTGTGGACAAGTCACCAGTGGCCAGAAGCAGGAGAGTGGTGAGGAGGCTGTCCACGTCCAGGAGGGGACAGCAGAGGCCTGAACCAGGGTCGACGGTGGGAGTGGATTCAAGTGAGCAGGTGGCAGGGAGGCGCGATCACGTGTCCATGGGATTGGATCAGTGGATGGGGTGGGGGTCCGTGGGAAAGTCTAGGCTCTGGGCAGAGGGGTACCTGGAAAGCGTGGGTGGACATGACAAGTCACCTGCTGGTCACTTTGTGAGGTGCCTCACGGTCATCTGAGTGGAAAGGTCGGGGTCTGCACTAGGGGGGGTCCTTCCTGGTGTCCCTGGGGACACCTGCGGTGGCTTCCAGTCTCCCTCGCCTGGCCTCAGGCTCTCCTACCCCCCTTCCCAGGATTTGCCGGGTGTGATGGAGGCATTAGAATTGCTGAGGAGGACCATTTTCCAGAAAGGCCCACTCTGCCAGTTCAGGCCCCATGGGTCCCTGCCTATTAGCGGGCGGAGCGGGCCTGGCCCCCATTTGCCATGCTCTGATGAGCAGCGGGCTTAAAGGTAGGAAAGTCATAAATTAGTATTAGCTACTGTGTCGCAGGCTCCCTGGTGATTAGCATTTTTATTGTTTTGTGGTGCTGAGGTTGGTCACACTCGGAGCTTGGGAAGGAGGTGGGGGCCTGCACTCCCTCTCCCAGGACCTTCCTTGGTTTGGCCGCCGGAGCCGGGGTGCTGGGCTGGGGGCGCCCCTCTCAGACGTGGCCGCGTCTGTCCCCTACCAGGCACCTGCAGCGTGTCTGGCACCGACCTAAGCACTTGACTCCCATTAGAGCGATCACAGAACAGCTCTGCCAGGTGGGAATGTTCTCTGCAGTTCCCAGATGAGGTGCACAATTTGAGGTTGAGTGATGAGTGCAAGGTCATATGGCCGTGAGTGTCGGAGTCGGGACCCCTGGCCTTGTCTGCATCATCTTGCCACCAAGCCTACCTTTGCTCCCTCCCCACGGGTCCCGAATGTAGCCTGTCTCCAGCTGCCCCCACCTACTCCATTCCCGCCCTCCAGGCCTCGCTCTGACCTCTGCCCCCACCTGCTGGGCTTTGGGGCCCCTTCCTCTAGTAGGGCCTCCTCCCCACCCCCCAGGACCCTCACTGTCCCAGGGGCCTGAGCCTCACTTCCTAATCCTTGCCCTGTCCTCTGCTTTCAGCACCTTCAAACACCTGTGGAAGCAGGTGGCCCAGAACCTGGACCGGTTCCGCACCTTCCCACGCCTGGCCGGAGGTAAGGGTCCCTCTCCCGGCGCCCTCCCTGTGGCCCCTGGGGACCCCTTCCTGACTGTCATGGAAGAGGAAGAGGCAGAGGTGATGCCCCCATAGAGGGGGGTAGCCCTGTAGGAGCTGAGCAGTGAGAGGCCTTAGGGGCGGAGTCTCAGCTCTGCTAGATCCTGGGGCTTGTGCCCTAGAATGTGCAGTTGTTCATTCATTCATTCATTCATTCATTCATTCATTCTTCATTCAGCAAATAAAATATTAAACAGCTACGTAGGCACTTTCTGGGCACCAGGGATGCCTTGATGGCGAGAGACGCAGACCCAGCCCTCAGGAACTTGTGTTCAGTAGAAGGAGGCAGACAGTGGGCACACGGATGATGTGCAGAATCCACGAGAGAAAGGAGGCATGCAGAGGCCCCGGGACCGGGCGCAGTGGGTGATCTAGGGTGGCCGGCCGAGTGGCTCTCTCCTCAAGGAAGGAGCCTTTGAGCTGAGACCTGGATGCAGGGTGGAAGCCAGTCAGCCTCGCAAAGACCTGGGAGGCAGAACCGTGCAGGCCCCGGTGCTGTGCTGTAGAGCTTTGTGTGGTGATGGAAATGCTCCGTGTCTGCTGTCCGGGCCGGTGGCCGGTGGTCGGTGGCCACGGGTGCCTGTTGAGCACTTGACAGGCAGCTGGTGTGACCGAGGAAGTGAATGGCTTGTTTTGCTTCGTTTAAATCAGTGTGAATGTAAATAGCCACGTGTGACTGGCGGCAGCTATTTACCGAGATGGAGGCAGAGGGACCTGCAGGTGCGGAGGCCACGAGGTGGGAATGAGGCCAGTGTAGGTGGTGTAGGGGGCGGGGGCCGGACGGCCGGGGGCCCGAGAGCTCAGCAAGGCTGGAGCTTACTGAAATATTACTAAGTTTCCCACAAAGAAACACCTGCAAGGTCAAGGAGATTTGCTGTGTTGAAGCAAAACAGATTCCGTGTCTGCAGGACTTCCCAGAGCCTTTAATGCTTTTAAAGGCATGAGGTATCTTCAGGAGCAAGGACTGATGAGTGTTTCCCAAACTCTGTGGCTCATAGAACCCCATTTTTGCGGAGGCCCCCATGGACCAAGATTTTTTGGGAGAGGGCTGAGCACATAAGAGAGAGGGCCGTCCAGGGTCACACAGCAACCGCAGAGCGGGGGCTGGTGGCTCAGGGTTCTTGCTCCTGTGGATGATGTGGGGCCCGCGGGGAGACTGGATCCACTCCTGAGCTGGTGGGCGCTCTGATTTGGGGTCAGGGAAGGTGCGCCCTCAGCCACTGTGGCATCTCTACCCCAGTCCACCCTTTACAAGGTGGGAGCAGCGAGCTGTCTCTGGGTTTCTGTTCTCTGCCCCCTTCCTGCTGTGCTCTGAGGGAGGGAGACCACCACTTCTCTACCACCTCCCAGCCTCCAGAATTAATCTCTCTGTGTTTTCTTTTCTTTTCTTTTTTTAAGTTTTTATTTATTTAAGTAATTTCTATGCCCACCTGGGGCTCGAACTCAGAATCCAGAGATCAAGAGTCGCACGCTCTTCTGACTGAGCCAGCCATGCACTGTTTTCTTGTCTTTAAAAATGTGGATGATAACAGGGTTGCTTTGGGGCTTTCATGAGACAAAGCAGGAAGTGCTTTGAGTAGAGCTTGGCAGGTGGTTAGTGCTTTGTGACCGGGAGCTGCTGGTCACTCGTGTTTCACGGAGGGAGGAAACCAGGGCCCAGGGGCTGAGAAAATGAGGGGGGTGGTTCACTGCCATGAGTAGGAAGAGGGACCAGCCCTGGTAGCCGACACGGAGTGGAGCCCCTCCCTCTCCTCTCACCGGGTTGGGGGGTCAGGAAGGCGCCAAGAAAGCTATGCCTGCTTCTGGGAATGGATTGGCTCCTGGGAGCCTTGGGTTCTGGTCCTTCTGTCTTGATGGGAGCACCCCTGCCCCAGCCTCAGTTTCCCCAGCTGTGGGGTGGGAGATGGGCCTGGCTCGCTGGCTTCCGGGGATGGGGCTGCGCACACCTGCACACAGGTGCAGGTGGGGCGGCGGGCGGGCCGGGAAGCCGGCTCCCCTCACGCCCCCCTCCCCTGCAGAGTGTGGGGGGAAGAACTTCCACTTCGTGCACCGCTCGGCCGACGTGGACAGCGTGGTGAGCGGGACCCTGCGCTCGGCCTTCGAGTACGGCGGCCAGAAGTGCTCAGCCTGCTCCCGCCTGTACGTGCCGCGGTCGCTGTGGCCGCAGATCAAAGGGCGGCTGCTGCAGGAGCACGGCAGGATCAAAGTGGGCGACGTGAGTGGCGCGGCCTCCCCGCCGCGGCCCAGCGGGTGGCTGATGGGATTGGAGGCTCCTGGGCAGTGTGCGGGCCGGGGCGGCAGGGGCCGGGGGGAGCTGTGCGGGGCGGGGGCTCCCTTTGTCTCTGGCCTGCGGTGACTCCAGTTCTTCTGGTGCCTCCCTCGCCTCCAGCCAGCAGAGGATTTTGGGACCTTCTTCTCCGCCGTGATTGATGCCAAGGTACGGCAAGAAGCAGGCGTTCCTGGGGGGCCGGGCCCTGCCCCGGGTGGGCGAGGGAGGAGGAGATGTGGGGGCCTTGACTGGGGCCGACGCGGCCCCACTGCTTCCGGCAAGGCAGCCCGATGGCCACACGGACGCCCCCACCCCGTGCTTTGAAACCAGCAGAATCCTCTGTAACCAGACAACTTGCTTCCCGCGCATCCCGCACCCAGGCCGGACAAGCCCCCACTAAGTGTAGGTCCACACGCGCACGCAGACGGGCCTGCAGGGCTGCGGCATGCTCCCAAACACGTGTGCATGCGTGTGCCCACGAACACACTGATTGGGTGTGTAGGCAGGTGTGTGGGTCACCCCTGGAAGCAGACACACCCACACACACGCCTCCGTGCCTTCTCCGCCATGAACAGATACACCTCGTGCGTGCACACGTGTTCATGTGTATGTTCGTATGTGTATAGATGGCCGTCTGCATTCACACATGTATGTGCAACAGACGTGCATATAAACATGTTATGCACGAAGGCTCGTGGCCGTGCACATGCCTGTGTGTTGTTCCTGTAAGTTTAATTGTGGTTCTCCACAAACACACACACACACTCTCTCTCTCTCTCTCTCTCTCTCTCTTTCTCTCTGTCTCTCACATGGGTGTGCGTGTCTGCCCTTGTTTCTGCCATGGCTTAGCCGGACCCTGGCTTTGCCCTCTCCCCACTCCCTGTTCCAGAATTTGAGTCCTTCAAGGACAAGTGTGTTGGGGGCGCCGCTGCTGGGAATGGCGTCCCAGCCGGTCTGTGACACCCCCTCCTTCCCACCCATCCCAGTCGTTCGGTCGCATCAAGAAGTGGCTGGAGCACGCCCGCTCCTCACCCAGCCTCACCATCCTGGCCGGGGGCAAGTGTGACGACTCTGTGGGCTACTTCGTGGAGCCCTGCATCGTCGAGAGCAAGGACCCTCAGGAGCCTATCATGAAGGAGGTGAGCGGGGCGGGCAGCCTGGGACACAGACGTCAGTCTCTCCCCCGAGCACAGCGCACACGGGACCCTTGTGTGGCTTCCTTCTTGGGGTGCTACCCCGTTTCACAGATGGGAGTGTGAGGTTCTGGAAAGGGAGCGTCTCGTTCCCAGTGAGAGCAGAGCCAGGCCTTGAACTCAGGCCTCCTGACCCCAAATCCAGGGCTTTGTCCTTGACACTGCTGAGCCTGGCGGTGTCCTAGCACTTCCACGGCCTGTGGCAACAGCTGGGCCCTTGACTGAGAGGAGAGGGTGTTAGCATTCCCATCTTACAGATGAGAAACTGAGGCTCCGAGGGGTCGAAGCTCTTGCCCAGGATGACGGTGCAGGGGTGGCCAAGGGGACCGTGATATTGCCGGGCAGTTCCTGTGCCAGTTGCTGCCAGGAGTCTTGCTCTCGGGTGTGGGTTTGGCTGGCACCGAGGGCCAGAAAGCCTCCTGGGATCTTCTGCCAGGTTGGGATGGGGTCGGCGGGGCAGGAACCGGGTGTGGCTCCCTCCTGAGGGAGCCCGGCGGGAGGTGCCTGGCCTTCTCGCAGGTGCTGAGCTGGGGACCGAGGCGGGGGGACAGCGAGAGGCAGAGGCCGGAGCAGGGGGACTGGGAGGCCTTGGGGCTCCGGTCCAGGTGGGGTCTGACCCTGGGGCTTCTGTCTCAGGAGATCTTCGGGCCCGTGCTGACCGTCTATGTCTACCCGGACGACAAGTACAAGGAGACGCTGTGGCTGGTCGACAGCACCACCAGCTACGGCCTCACGGGGGCAGTGTTCGCCCAGGATAAGTGAGCGGCCGCTGCCCTTGCGCTCTTGGCCCGGTGTCCTGCCCCACCCTGTCCCGCAACCACCCCCGGACGGGGATCCTAGTACTAATGCCGCCCGTGCCCCTCTTCAGCCCTGACTGGCAGGGAGGCATCCCAAGCACGGGGACACAGAGGCAGCGGAACTAGATCTCTAGGGGCGGGGCCGCAGCCTACGAGCTTTTGACCAGCTCCCCTGGGTCCGATGGAGCCCCGCTCAGCAAGGTCATTGCCTCATGCTGCAGAGCAGAAAAAGTGGGCTCAGGGGCCAGGGGCTCACTGCTCATCTTGCAGAGGCCACATTTGAGCCAGGACGCCATGATGCTAAACCCTTTTCTTTTCCTTCCTCGGTGGACTAGCTGCTGCCCCGTCTGCCTCTAAGAGGGTGGAGATGAGATTGGAACCTGGGGGCAGGGTGGGGGCCTGGGGGTTCCCCCAGCTCCTGGGGGGCCAGGAATACTGGACAGGATGGGCCACTGAGTGCACGCAGCCTGACCCTCACCCTCCCGTTCCGCTCTTGTAGCAGCCCTGTGAGGGAGGCATGCTAGCCACTTCCCAGAGGAGGAGGGGCTCAGAGGCTCTCAGACCCCGCCCGAGGGGTCTAGCGCCCCTGTGGCCCGGCCCCCGTCAGCCGGGCAGCCGGTGTGGGCTGGGCTGGGGGCAGGTGAGCCGGCTGCCCTCTTACCGCTGCCCTGCCGTGTAGGGATGTTGTCCAGGAGGCCACAAGGATGCTGAGGAACACGGCCGGCAACTTCTACGTCAACGACAAGTCCACTGGCTCCGTGGTGGGCCAGCAGCCCTTTGGGGGGGCCCGAGCCTCTGGTGAGTGGGTCCTCCTTTCCAGAGGGGAGGCAGGTTCTGTCAGGAGACTCTCAACCCCTCACGTCAAGGGTGTTAAGAGTAATAGCAAACACTGTGGGCCGGAGTTAAGGAAGGTAGAGTTCTTCTTCCCATTTTACAGAGGGGTAAACAGAGGCACAGGGAGCCGGAGTGACTGCTCAAGGGCACATGGCTAGGAAGTAGTAGAGCTGGCATTTTGGTTCCAGCACTCATGCCTTTTACCACCGTGCTCTGGGTCACCTCAGTGCAACTCCTCCTATTTACAAATGGGGAAACAGGCTCAGAGTGGGGCAGTGACTCACCCTAGATCCCAGCTGCCTTGGTGCAAAGCCAGGGCCAGAACCCAGGGCTCCTGGCTCCCAGTGCAGTGCTCTCTCCACAGTGCTCCCAGACACCCCTTGGCAGGTGGGGCGCATGGACCCGGGGAGCGTGGGTCCTGCCTCACCTGACCTCCGCCTGAGCGCGCTCAGGAAACCCTGGCCTCGTGGACACACTCGGTTTTTGTTGAGCTGCTTATTGCCTGTGCTGGTGTCCTGGTTAGTCTGTCAGCTCTTCCCACCCCTTCCCTTCTGCCTGGACTGCCCTATCTTTTCAGAGAAAAGCAGAGCTGTCTTTTCCACAGGAACCAATGACAAGCCAGGGGGGCCCCACTACATCCTGCGGTGGACGTCGCCCCAGGTCATCAAGGAGACCCACGAGCCTCTGGGGGATTGGCGCTATGCCTATATGCAGTGAGCCCCGCTGGCGCCTCTGCTGTCTGTCCGGATGGCTGACCTCAGTGCCCTGGTCCCGCTCCAGCCCCTTTGACCTGCTCCCTGTGGGACGGCCGCCTCTCCAGGGCCGAGACTGCCCGCTTTCCCTGACTGGGCTACATCCTGGCCTGTCCCACCCCTCGGGGGCAGGTACGGGCTCTGATTTGAGACCATGCTGGGGAGGAACAGGGCTGCCACCCCTTTATCGTGGCTGTTCTAGAGATTTCTATCTGGCAGGTTCTCCGCCTGTCTTCTTCTGCGCTGTGGCCCAGTGGCTTAGGGACCTGGGGAATGGCAATAGAGTGCCTCCCAGGATCCCTTACAGGACAGGGAAGCAGCTCTGGGCCCCTTGGCGAACTTGAGCATCCACAGAGTCTCCTGGCCTTGGCCTTGGCTCCTCCAGGGCTCCAGGATGAGGTGTGACCTGGGGTGGCTGAGGGGCATGGGGGCACCAGCTGGCCTGGCCTTCTTTGGTCTGGGCTGCCCACCTTCCTCACCAGCGGTTGGCCCACGCCCACCTGGGCCAGCAGGTACCTGGGCCTGACCATATGCCTTAGACACTCGTGCGCCTTTCCCCAGGGCACCTGGGTTCTCCTGAGGCCCACGTGATTCCTGGCAGTCTTCGTGTGGTGGGCTTGGGGGGCCGGCAGAAGCTACCTGCCGAGGTGCAGGATTTGGTGGGCCTTCCCATTTGGGCTATGGTTTTGGAAAACCCTGGGTGGGCCTTTGTGCCATCTATCTCAGCTTGCCATCAGCTCGCACCTCCCCGCCTGTGTTGGCCCAGGCTTTCCTGCAGGGGCTCGGCCCTCACAGGCTGTGGTAGAACAGGCCCAGGGAGACTGCTCCCACCTTCTCCCAGCCCCGAGAGCTGGCCTTGGGTTCCCGTCTGGCCTGGGCTGAGGATGGCCCACAGAACCTTCCCTCCTTTGCACAGAGGTGGCTCTGTGGGGACTGCCCCTAGGCGGCCTGTTCTTCGACGTAGCCAGCTCGTGGACACTCAGAACCCCTGCGAATTGGACTGCAGGGGGCTGAGGATCAATAAGGGGTGACGTTGGAGGACAGTTTTTACGGGGCCCCAAGAGTCCTGGCCCTTCGTCAAGGACAACTAGCAGGGGTCCCCGTGGGGCTGGCCCCGAGCACCATGGTTGCACACTGTGGCCCGCGACCCGGGGTAAGGCTGCCGGGGCAGAGCGTTAGTTCTGCCTGGAGAGGCCAGGGCGGTCGGCTGAGGAGAGGCGCTGGAGGTGGGCCTTGTTCTACTGGTGTGACACTGTGAGGTGGTGGTGTGATTCGCTCTGCTGCCGTCCTAATAAATACTTGTGACTTAATCAAATCGCTGGTCTTTCTGGTGGGGGTGGTGGGGGCTGGCCAGCTTCTTCAAACAAAGGCTGATATGTTGCTCATATGTCCTTCACGTCAAGAGTGCACAGCCCGCGGTGTGTTGGAAGGAAGGGTGGACGCTGATGTTGGGGAATATGGGCTGGAGGTATGGGAATTCGGGAGTCAGATGGGTTCAGATCCTGGCTCTCTGCCTTCAGAAAGTTGTGCAGCCTCCCTGATCTTCTCTCTCTTTATCTGTGAGATGGGGACTAATACACAAACACATGCACAGGCACGCTGATTGTTGTGATGACTGAATGAGTTCATACAATTGTTCAGAACAATGCCAGGTACAGAATTAATGATTCAACCTTGTTAACCACGTACACATTGCAACAGCCACTGTTACTGTGTTGTGATGGTTAAGTTGATGTGAAAACTTGGCTAAGCTAACTTAGCTGGTGCCCAGGTATTTAGTTAAACATTCTGGATGTTTCTTTTTTTTTTTTTAAGATTTTATTTATTTGAGAGAGAGAGAATGAGAGACAGAGAGCATGAGAGGGAGGAGGGTCAGAGGGAGAAGCAGACTCCCTGCCGAGCAGGGAGCCCGATGCGGGACTCGATCCCAGGACTCCAGGATCATGACCTGAGCCGAAGGCAGTCGCTTAACCAACTGAGCCACCCAGGCGCCCCTGGATGTTTCTATGAAGGTGGTTTTTGGATGAGATTGACATTTAAATCAGTGGACTCCGAGTAAAACCCACTGTCCTCCATACTGTGGGTGGGCCTCATCCAATCAGTTGAAGGCCTCAATCGAACAAAGACTGACCTCCTTCAAGCAAAAAGGGATTCTGCCGATGGACAGCCTTTGGACTCAGCTGTGACTCTTCCCTGGGTCTTGACAGCCCGCTGGCCTACTCCGCTGATTCTGCACTTAACCAAGCCTAGAAGATGGTGCAAGTAGTGTCCTTACAATAAATCTGTGTATGCTGTTGGTTCTGTTTCTCTGGAGGACTGTGTTTTCTCACACAGTCACACGCTGCCGTGCTCCCATTTCACAGAAGAGGAAACGGGTGCAGGGGATGAAGGGGCTTGCCAAGGGTATGGTCTATCACTGGGACATAAAGCCACGCCTCTGGTTCCCAAACCCATTTGCTGTCCTCCCACCCAGATGTCCATACACAGCACTGACCTGCCTTGGAAAGACCTCAACTGGCCAAATGACGGGGGTGGGGGCTGGCGAGCAACCCCGGCCAGTTAGCCTGAGCCCACAGTCTGTGGGTCGAAGTCCACGTGGGCCGGCCAACGTGGAGGGGAAACTGGCCTGGCCTGCCTCCAAAGGACGTAAAAAGGGATCCTAGCCGCGTGACACCTCCCTGTCCCGGGGTTCATTGATCGGGGCTGTTGGTGGGCAGGATCCCAGAGCTGTGGGGAGGGGATGGAGACTCTGCCCTTTGGAGTGCCCCCAACTGGCTTCCCCAGGGGCTACCAGGGATTTGTGCCAGAGGGGGCTTCTTCACTCGGGGACAAAGGGCTGCCCCCAGAGGGCCCCGGCTGGAGCTCCCGGGCGGGAAAGGTGGTGGCTGCATTTGTAGGGGGTGCGTGGGGCCGGTTAGTGTCTTTGAGCAAATGGAGTGGCTTGCTCAGGCGCACATTGACACAGCAGAGTTAGCTTTATCTATCTGGTCTCATCTAGCCGACACTGACCTTACTGGCTGTTACCTGCCTTCTGTGGAAGGACTAGTAGACGTCACGCGGCTGGTTCGTAGGGGGGCCGGGGTTTGAACCCGGGGCTGGGTGCCCACAGCCCGTGCTCCTTGCCAGCCGCTCTGTCAGGTCCATGATTTCTAGCTGTTTCTTTTCCACTGCACCGCCCCCACCTGGTGCCTTTGCCTCCTTTCAACTATAAGGCCGGGGGAGGAGGGGGAGGCGGGGAGGCGGCCCCAAG
The DNA here is from genome assembly GCF_011800145.1 of Mirounga leonina. NCBI lineage: Eukaryota > Metazoa > Chordata > Mammalia > Carnivora > Phocidae > Mirounga > Mirounga leonina. The sequence goes on from NW_023270447.1 coordinate 80,684,982, forward strand.
CCCTTCCTTCCCTTCCTCTGCTCTGGCGCCCTGACTTGCGGCTGGTGGCTCCTGAGGGCCCGGTGCCCGCCCCCTTTGCATGGCCGCCCCTGTCAGTGCACGTGTCCGCAGGGGCCTAGGAGCCTCCTCGTTTCCCTGCAGTGGTCGGCGGCCCGGCCACCAGTCGGGCTGGGAGCGTGAACCATTTGACTGGGGCCGGATGTCCCTGCCACCAGTGTCCCGCAGGCCACCAGTCGGGCGAGTGCTCCAGGGAAATGAGGGGCCGCCTGGGCCGGCTCCTGGCCTCCAGGCTGACCCAGAGCCTCCGTGGGGAGTGGTTTGGGGGGGACTCAAGGAAGAGGCAGGGTGGAGACCCACCCTCTTCACAAGCTTGTGACTTCGTTTTCCTGAAACCACGGTGGGCGCAGTTCCTGCGTGTGGTCTGTCAGGAGCCACATTCCGTGGCTGCAGCCGTGGGCCAGGCCTTGTGCCACGTCTTCAGAGCCTCACCGCAGCCCCTGGAGGCCCCTCTGCTACTCCCTTCTTACAGATGGGGAGACTGAGGCATGGGTGGCTGAAGTAACCCGTACAGCAGCCGATGGTCCCCATCTCCGCCTGCCAGGCCTGGTGTCAGGCAGGCCTGGGCTCCAGTCCCGTCTTAACCACCACCCCCTTCCCTGAGCCTTGGCCCCCACTCCCACCCTCAGACTTGGCATTTCTTGGTGAGCTGAGGATCACATGACACGGTCCCTGCAGACCGAGGTGCTCGGTGAATAAGAACCTGTTATGTTCCACCCTCCCCCACACCTTCATCCTGGATGCCCCGGGCGTCACCAAGCACCTGTCACTGGGCCAGTGGCTCCCGCCAGTTATCTGGGGCCATACAGGAGGCGGTATTCTTTTTGCCCCATTTCCCAGATGAGGAAACAGGCCCAGGGAAGGAAGACCCGCTCAGTAAGGGGCAGGGACAGAACTTTTCCTGGGGACCATACCAGCAGCCCCTGGTCCCTTCGCCCTGGTCCCTTGCAGGAACCCAGCAGCTTCTGGGTGGGAGCCACCCAGCGAGTGGGCGGCATGAGGCGTGGCTGTCACCATGGCTCCAGACACAAACAGCCCGTCTTCACTCTCACTCAGGTTGTTGGCAGCCTCCCTGGATGGTGGAATGGGTGCCATACACCCCCAGGTGCCCGACGTACATTGGAATTCTGCCCAAGGGCTCTGCCGTATCCTCCCTCCAGGCCCCCTGTGGCCCGGCAGTCGCCCTCAGCCCCTGGAGCGCTTGGCACGGGGGGCCGGGGCAGAGTGAGGGAGCCGAGGTGCCGTCGGGCACCTGCTCCTTGACGTGCATCCAGCAGGCCTCAGGATCAGAGCGGGGCTCAGAGAGGGACAGGCCTGGGGGAGCTCACACAGCCTGTAAGTGGCAGAGCCAGGATCGGAAACCAGGCTGGGCAGATCGGAGCCTCAGAAGGGCCGTACAGAGTCCTAGAGCCCAGCGTTTTATCAGGGTTAAAATCGAGAGCGCCAGGCCAGGAACAAAGCCCTCGACACTGTGGCGTATGACGTTTGCGATCATTCACCGAGCAGATTCCTGACGCATTCATCTCATTGACTCACCCTCATCAAGGGTGCCTGTGGCCATTTTAGAGGCGAGGAAGCGGAGAGGAGTCAGGGCCTGCTGCCTGGCCCCCGGCCCCCGGGCTGGGCTGGACCCTTAGAGCCGCAGGGAACAGGACCACCCCCTTCCCTGTCTCGGCCCTTTCCGCTCCTGGCAAGAGCTCGCTGAGTCTTCCTCCCTGGGCTGAACGTCCCTCATTCCTTCATCTGCTCCCTGTAGGACACGGTTTCTGCTTCTTGCTCCACCCTGTGGCCTCCCCCAGGGCCCACACCATCCGCTTCACTTTTGACTTTGAAACTTCTCTCAGAGGAGTGACTGATGAGGCTGGGGTCCCTGAGAACTGGCTCTGAGGCCTCCCCAGGGACCCTCTCCTCCGGGGTGTCTCTGAACCAGGGCGCTGTTTGTCTGTCAGATCTTCCCGGGGGCGGAGGTCCTGCTGCCCCTGCCCCCCCCCCCGCCGCCCTGGGACCAGATTGGAGCTAGGTTTCCAGGTGCCCAATTTCGTTCTGGAGGAGGCGGCACAGGCAGGGAAGAAAGAGAAGGAAAATGCTGGGGTGGGTGGGAGGGGGGTTTGGGGGGTGCAGAGCAGGAAAGGGAACGATGTGCAAGTCGGTAGAGAGACTGGAGGGTCGGGTGGGGGAGAGGAGCTGACGCAGCCCCCAGTCCCTGGGTCAGGCCTCTCTTCGGGGCGCCCCCTGGGTTCCATCCCCCCTCCAACCACCATGGCAGGGGGAGGAGGAAGGTTCAGGGCAGCTCCTCCAGCCCAAAGCAAATGTGGCCAGTTTCTTTCCATGAGCACAGGGGGGGAAGCAGATGCAAGGCAAATGGGCAGCTTTTCCTGATCCCCGTGTCCTTGTCCCCTCTCCCCCGTGTACTTTGCATAAGCCTGTCATGGCTCTCTGCCACCTTGGCCGCCGATGGTCACACAGGTGTGAACATGGGGACTCGGGCCTGGACTGGGCCGTGAGGGTGACAGTTGTGCCGGGTCCTGGCCACCTTGGAGCACGTGCTGTGCGTGCAGCCCTGAACGAGAGTCACAGCGCCGCGGGTTCCCAGGTGCCTGTCCTCAGCGCGGCCAGCGCCCCAGCCTCACTCACTTGCCCCTCTGTGTGCATCCATGTCCGGGGCTTTCGTCAGACTCTCAAAGGGACCCTCGGCCCTGAAATGTTAAGAAGCACTGAATCGGTTTTACAGGTAAGGAGACTGTAGCCCAGAGAATGGCAGTGACTTGCCCAAGGGTAGTTGGGGCAGAGCGGGCCCGGAAGCCAGGACCCCTGACTCTCTGTCCAGTGCTCCTTCTTCAAGAGATTTTGGTCTTCAGAGGGATCATCCCTGTCAAGGGGGCCCCTTATTCCTTTCTCATTGGAGCCCCTCAGGCACCACCATTCCCTGCAGCCCCTATTAGGGTCCCGGATTTCTCTAATCCACATATTCGCTGTGTGGCTTTGGATAAGTTACTGTCCCTCTCTGAACCTCATCCTCCTTATCTACCAAATGGAGACGTAACAGTAGCATATTGGAAGAATGACGGAGATGGAGAGGACTCTACTCTGTGCCTGGCATATCGTGAGCCCGCAGAACACGTTAGCAATGGAAGTGACCGTGTGCATGGCCACCATCGTCCTCCCAGGCCACGTGGCACAGACCCACCTCCTCCACGGAGGCCATATCCCTGTGTCCTGGCTGTGGCCCTTGGACCCCACCTGGCCCTGCCACATGGGGGGCTCACCAGTGCCCACTGGGTGAATGGCTTTCCCGGCCATCCCTGTCTTCCACCCCCACCCCGCACCCTGGGGTCGGGTCCGCACCCAGGGGCTCCAGTTAATTTCGATGCTTTCTTTCTCTACCATCTGCTTACCCCCCGGCTTGGCTGATTTTGCTAGGAATCTCCAGGATGTCCCAGAGCCTCTCCGCAACCGGCATCTTGGTTCTCTCTCTTCAGAACTGCAGTGTGTGGTCATCATGCCCTGGAATGATTGGTCCTTCTCTAGCACGTTGGCCTCCAGGTGGCACCTGCAGAGGGGAGGGCAGTGCACCCTCCTCCCCCATGGTGGGCATCATGGTGACAGCTGCTGTGGGAAGACCATGCCAACGTCAGACAGCTCGGGGGTTAAGAGCTAGGACAGCCTGGGTCTAAATCCTATTAGCTGTGTGACTCTTGGCAAGTTGCTTAACCTTTCAGACTCAGTTTCCTTGTTTTTTTTTTTTTTTTAAGACTTTATTTATTTGAGAGAGAAAGAGAGCATGAGCAGGGGGAGGGGCAGAGGGAGAAGCAGACACCCTGCTGAGCAGGGAGCCCGATGTGGGGCTCGATCCCAGAACCCTGGGATCATGACCTGAGCTGAAGGCAGATGCTTAACCGACTGAGCCACCCAGATGCCCCTCAGTTTCCTTGTTTTTAAAATGGGAGTAAAAATGGCTGCTTTGCAGAGTGAGAGAATTAAATAATATAACGCATACAAAGTGCTTGACACAATGCCTGGCCTATACCACCCTAGAAATGTGCTCTTTTGTTACCCTCCCAACTGCCCAAGTGTCCGGCATGGCAGGTGACTGGTCTCCGAGGCTCCAGCAGGCCATCCTGGGGACAGCCTCCAGGGACCCCATTCCAGGGAGGCCAGTGTGGCTGTGGTTTGGGGCACGTGATGCCGGAGACAGCAGGCTGCAAAGGCAGGGTCAGGGAGGACAGATGAGCTGGGGCCAGGCTGGGAGGCCTCAGACCCCAAGGCCAGGAGCCCAGCCGTGACCCTGCAGGCAATGGGGAGTCCTAGGAGGTGGCAGAGCAAGGAGGGATAGAGCTGTGCTCTGAACTGACAGAGAGGTCTGGAAAGGAGGAGGGTCTGAACTTGGGTGTAGCAAGAGGGGGAGGGGTCTGGAGAGAACCCCGGGGGCAGAGGGTGAACTCACGTTGCTGAAGGGGGAGGATAAGGGCAATCCGAAGAGGGCCTCCCCTTGTACAGATGAGGAAACTGAGGCCCGTAGAATTGAGAGCCAAGCCCAGAACCCATCTCTCCAGACAGCTAGGCACAGCTCTTCCTTTTGTGTTATGGGTTGGGTCTCCTCTCCCAAGCGCTGGTTGACATCGGTACAGAGAGGGGCAGCGACAGGCCCAAGATCACACAGCAAATCCTGCGTGTTTCCACAACACCAGGAGGCTTTTTGTGTCATTCTAAATGTCTGTGGGATGACTTCACAGGGGCCAGGGACGGTCTCCTGGAGGAGGCAAGGCTCCGACGAGCCCTTGAAGGAGGAGCCGGGCTTGGCTGGAGCGGGACAGGGTGAGACCGTGGGGTCTTGGGTCAATTTTTTGTGCCCTGAAGCCTCCTCTCGCCATAGCCCTGGACCCCAGGGGCCCTGATAGGAGCTGTCTGCTTTGGGTTTTCCACAGCAGGGGCCCCGAGGCTCTCACTAGGCATGCATCATTAGGGCTGGCAAGGACCAACACGACATTACGTGGACTGGGTCTCTGATTCAGATGGGTGCCTGGTTTGTGGGAACCATCCCCTCTCCATCCCACTCCTTGGGGGTAGTCGCCTTTGACTTTGGAAATTTTCAGCTTTCCTTTTTGACAGGACCCCTGCCCCTTGGTGCTGGGTGCAAAGGGGGTGCCCTGAGGGGGCTCACTCAGCAGAGCTGATTGATGGATTGTTGGGCTGACAGATGGCTGCTGCCTCCCCATCCCCTGACCCCCATTCTCTTTGTGGCTACTTTCCTGTTTTTTTTTTTTTCTCAAAGGAAATCACTTCATGATGTAATATATCATGGAGATTAAGAGCCAGGCCTTAAAATCTGACTGTGGGATTTGAATCCCAGCTTTGCTGGCTGTGCAACCAGGGGCGGGTTTCTTAACTTCTCTGTGCCTCAGTTTCTTCATCTGTGAAATGGGGCTGGTAATAGTCCTGGTCATCGTGAGCATTAAACGAGATGGTGAATGGCAAGCACGTAGCATGATGCCTGGTTCTTATTGACAACGGCTGCTACTTCTGGCACTCCTTCTATCAGATGCCGTATATGAATTACTATATGCCAGGCTCCACTTGATCAGGCTCTAAAGCTTGGGATCCATTTGCCAGCCTACTCTGTCTCCTGGGTGAGTATCTGTGTCCTGGACTCCCAAATGTTGGAAGGATTAGGGGCATGGAACCTGTTCTCAATCAAGTGGCAGAAGGCTAGGGAGTGTCCAAGTTAGCAGGACATGCTTTCTCTACTTCCACATGGGG
>NW_023270447.1:80690805-80714888 GCF_011800145.1 Mirounga leonina
TGATGAAGATGATGGTAATGATGGTGGTAGAGATGATGATGGTGATGAAGATGATGGTGTTGGCGGTGATGGTGGCATTGGTTGTGGTGGTCACAGACATGTAGTTTTAGTGATGGCAGAGGTGATGATATTGTTCATAGGAATAGAGGGTGTGGCAGTGTAACAGTGACGACAGAGACTGTAGTGGGTAATGGTGATCACACTGGTAGACATCGGTAGAGGGGTGGTAGAGATCATAGGGAAGGCGGTAGTGGTAACAATGGTAGTGATTGAGGGTAGCCACAGAGATCATAACGTCAGAGGTGGTCGTAGGGATGATGGTGATTCTAGAGATGTGGTATGGTATGGGGACCGTGGTGTGATAAAAATGCCAGAATCTTCTGGAGCACCTCCTTGGACAACTCCTGGGTTTTCCTATGGGAGGCAGAGGGGAGAAGTTGGCTCTCCCATCCCTTCCCCTTCTCACTCTGGACCTGCTTCCCACCCCACCCCACGCGGCCCCCCAGGTACGAAATGAAGGTGCTGGACTACAACCTCCTGCAGGCCATGCGCTTTGCGGTGGAGGAAATCAACAACCATAGCAGCCTGCTGCCCGGCGCGGTGGATGTCTGCTACATCTCCAACAATGTCCAGCCCGTGCTCTACTTCTTGGCTCAGGGGGACTATTCCCTGCCCATCCAGGAGGACTACAGCCAGTATGTGCCCCGGGTAGTGGCCGTCATTGGCCCTAACAACTCCGAGTCCACCGCAACTGTGGCCCACTTCCTCTCCCTCTTCCTCCTTCCACAGGTGAGGCCCCAGGCTCCTGGGAGAAGTAGCTGGGGAGGGCGCAGAGGAGTGGTTGTCCAGAGGGCTCACTTCTCCCCACCTGTCATGGGGGTAGGAGGAGGCGGGAAGCAGGGTAGGGATGTCAACCCCAGCCCTGGGAAGGCAGCCTGGCTGATGGGTTAAGAGCTCAGACTTTGGAGGCAGACAGACCTGGGCGTGCATCTTGTCTCTGAGTCTTGGTCATCGTGAGGCCTTGCGCAAATCTCTTAACCCTTCTGAGCCTCAACTTCCCCACCTGTAAAACAGGATGATAAGAGTTCCAACCCAGGACTGTCTGAAGGTTAAAGGATTTAACCTCTGTAGGAGTTTGTGGGGTACGGTATCTCTTCAATGATGCAATGGCCATTATGTAAAGCACTTTGCACAAAAACAAAGACTCAAAGTGCTCACTATTATCCTGTACGGTTGCCTAGCACAGGGTCTGCCACACAGTAGGTCCTCAAAAAGGGCCATTAGTATTAGTACTATTATTATAAGTGTCATTGTCATCATGATTGAAAATGCCTCGACCAGAATTGGCCCGAAATTTTCATGCATTAACGAGCAGTAGCACAAGAAGATAGCCCACAGTCGGGAGTTACAAATACTATAATTTCTGCCGTCGTTTTTATTATGTAAAGCACCAAGGGTCTGACACATAGTAGGTGCTTAGTAAATGTTAGAATACTTATGTGAGGCATCCAGTCTGGGACTGAACTCATTCTTTCATTCACTTAACCAATATTTATCGAGCTCCTCTGGTGCTAGGTGCTGTTGTAGGGCTGAGGATACAGGAGGGGACAAAACATAAGAGCCCATCTCCTAGCAGGAGAGACAGGCCATGTCAGGAACCACGTGATAAGGCTGCTGGAAAGTGAGAAGTGCAGTGCAAGTAAAGCAAGTAAAGTAAGCAAGAAGTAAAAGGCAAGCAGGGTGAGGGAGGCTGGACAGGTCGGTGGACAGGTGGAACGGGTAGAGAGGGACTGCAGTTCCCAGCAGGTGGTCAGGCGGGTCTCGCTGACAATTGGATGAAGACCCGAGGGAGGCAAAGGGGTGAGGGAGGCATGCAGGTGTGTAGAAGAGCCCCCCGGGACGAGGGGGCAGCGAATGCAGAGGCCGGCAGGTGCCTGGTGCGTTCACAGAACCCATGAGCAGAACTGGGATCCCTGGAGAGTAGGAGGAGATGAGGTCAGAGAGGTGAGGGCTGGGGTCAGTGATGGAGCCTCTTGGGGGCCACTAAGGACTCTGGCTGCCCCTGAGTGACTTTTGGAGCTGTTGGAGGGTTTTGAGCAGAGGAGTAAGTAAGGTGACTGACACGTGCGTGCTGGATCCCCTGGCTGCCACGTTCAGCAGAGACCACAGGGGGAAGGATGGGGGGGATGCTGTGGGGACCCAGGCGGGGCGACGGGGGCCTGGGGAGGCCCTCGCTCACGCTGACGGCGGTCCCCTCTGGCCGATCACCTACAGCACCATCAGTGATGAGCTGCGGGACAAGCAGCGCTTACCCACCCTGCTGCACATGGTGCCGGGCGCAGATCACCAGATCGAGGCCATGGTGCAGGTCATGCTCCACTTCCGCTGGAACTGGATCATCGTGCTGGTGAGCGGCGACGACTATGGACGCTACAACAGCCAACTGCTCAACGAGCGCCTGACCACCCGCGACATCTGCATCGCCTTCCAGGAGATGCTGCCCACGCCACAGCCCAGCCAGGACGTGACCCAGTGGGAGCGCCAGCGCCTGGAGGCCATCGTGGACAAGCTACAGCAGAGCTCGGCGCGCATTGTGGTCCTGTTCTCGCCCGACCTGGTCCTGCACAACTTCTTCCACGAGATGCTCCGCCAGAACTTCACGGGCGCCGAGTGGATCGCCTCTGAGTCCTGGGCCATCGACCCGGTCCTACACAACCTCACCGAGCTGCGTAACATGGGCACCTTCCTGGGCATCACCACCCAGAGCGTGCCCATCCCGGGCTTCAGCGAGTTCCGCGTGTGCCCGCCCAGGCTGGGCAACCTGCGCCCAACAGGACCAGCCTGGGGGCCACCTGCAACCAGGATTGAGACACCTGCCAGGACACCACTGCGTCCTTCAACACCATCCTCACGCTCTCTGGTGAGTGCGTGGTCTACAGCGTGTACTCAGCTGTCTATGCCGTGGCCCATGCATTACCCAGCCTCCTGCGCTGCACCCAGACCACCTGCTCCAAGAGGGTGGTCTACCCCTGGCAGGTGAGGCCCCGCCCATGGAAAGTCAGGGCCCCACAGGGCAGGCATGGAGTGGTCGCCATGGAGACCGCTGGGTGCTCCTGCTCTGCGCTAGCCTTCCCCTCGCTTGCTGGCTTCGGGGCAAACTGGTGGAGAGGCCATGGGACCATGCCCTGCCTCCAGACACATAGAACCAGACAGAAGTCCTTCATGGTGACAAAACTCCTTTTTGTATTAATGTAATCATTGCCATCCAAGATGGCTTGTCCTAGGAGGAGATTTGGGTGACATTCCCTGGAAAGAAGCCTGGCAGGCAGTGGGCGCCCCAGGTCCCCTGCCGTCTCTCTCTGGGCTGGAGGCCTTGGGGGCGGGCTTATGTATTCTGTCCGCTCTCTGAGGCCCTGCTTGGGGTTTATGCATCTTCTCTTGTCCCAGGTTTGTGTCGTCTGGATTCAGACTTGGAGTTTAAATCTATGTTTTTCTGATTTGTGCGCGCGCGCGCGTACACACACACACACACACACACACACACACACACACACACACACCCCAAACCATGAAATCTTCACAGGGGTAGAAGATTTTCCTGAGGATCTGGAGGAGCGGAGGGATTTACATCAGAGATGTACACTTCATACCTTGTTATCCAGCATCTCTGAGCTCTCACAGGGACCAGCCAGCCAGGACCGCACGCTGGGTCATTTGCTCACCACTCACTCTCCACTGCATCCTTCTCTCTGCCTCTGTCCACCCCCAACATCTCAGCTACAGCCCCTCTGTCCATCTGTTGGGAGGCAGAGCTTTGTACTCAGGCTGACCTGGGTTTGAATCCCAGCTTTGCCACCACTAGCTGTGAGACCTTGGGCAAGTTATTGAGTATCTCTGAGCCTCGGATTTCTCATGTGTGAAATAGAAGGAATAACAGGCACCGTGCTGAGTTCTGGGGAGGACTGACCATGCTGTGTGTCTGGGACCTGGTGCAGAGAGAAGCTGAATGTCTTCCTCTTTGTGCGCATCCATTTCTGACACCAGTGTCTGGACTATGATAGTCCAGGCCTCCTCCCACTCAGGGGAGTTGCAAGGACGATCCTTCCTTCCCTCCTTCCTTCCTTTTAAAAATATTTTATTTATTTATTTGTCAGAGAGAGAGAAAGAGAGAGAGAGGGAAAGAGAGCACAAGCAGGGCAGGCGGCAGGCAGAGGGAGAAGCAGGCTTCCCGCTGAGCAGGGAGCATGATGTGGGGCTCCATCCCAGGACCCTGGGATCATGGCCTGAGCTGAAAGCAGGAGTTTAACCAACTGAGCCACCCAGGCGTCCCAGGGAGGATCATTTCTGACCCCTACCTTGGAGCCCTGGAATCCCAGGTTGCTCAGCCCGACCTGGCCAGGTCAGTGTGGGGATATGACCTGGACACCAGGACCTGGCTCCCTGTGGGACTCCACCATCCTGATCCCCATCCATAGGCCTACCACCTGGGAGGAGCCTCCCTCCTCTCAGCTCCCAAGACCATTGCCCTCAGTCTTAGCAACACGTGGAAATTCCAGAGAAGCTTCCAGAGCCAGGACCTCACTCCCTGGGCAGAGTGGGAAGAAGGCTAGGGCCCCAAATTCCTTGGCTATCTGTCTGTCGGTCCCAGAGGAGAGGTGAGCTCCGGGCTCCCGAGATACAGCCCAATAGACTCTCCCAATTATGGAGGGAAAATCTAGGAGCCAGATTGATGGAGTATCTACGCTGGAAGTTCTTTTGGGGGTCAGCCCAGAGAGGTTCAGTGACTTGCCCAAAGTCACACAGCAAACTAAGGAAAGAGCTCAGATTGGAATTCAGGCCACAGGATGCCCAGTCCAAAGCATGTTCCAGCTTGTACCAACTTCTGCATACTCAGAGTGATGGGGGACGGCATGGGGAGAGACTGGAGAGTGGCCTCTACCGGTGGGGAGGCAAGAAGCACCCAGAGGGCGGGGGCAGGTGCAGCTGACCCTTGCAGGTGAGAGCCCAGGTATTGGATCCCCGAGGGATGGCGGAGGTGACTTCCAGGGAGAAAGAATACTACCAACACCGCGGCGGGAGGTGAGTACTTACTCGTTTTCAGGGACTGTGCTAAGTTCCCCAAATAGGTAAACTCACAGATGGCTTCAGAGCCCAGGAGACAAGGTTTTTGTTGTCCTACTTTGCCAAAGAGGAAACTGGGACTCGCAGAGATCAAGCGACAGGTCCAAGGCCCCATAGCAGGTGGCAGAGCTGGTGTCTAAACCCAGAGGTATCTGACTCCAGAGCTGTGCTCTCAGCCACTGCCTCCCGGATGGCCACCTGCACAGTCCTACGGCCCCTTGGGCAGCTGTGGAAATCAAGGCTAGTAGGACGGGAGAATTTCCCCCAGGTCTGGCCCGGCCTCTGGTGCCAGCCTCCCTTCCTTTCCCTTTGGCCCCTCCAGCTACTTCAGGAAATCTGGAAGGTCAACTTCACCCTCCTGGGCCACGAAATCTTTTTTGACAAGCAAGGGGACCTGCTCATGAGCCTGGAGGTCATCCAGTGGCGATGGGACCTGAGCCAGAACCCGTTCCAGAGCATCACCTCCTACTACCCCGCGCTGCAGCGGCTGAAGACCACCCACAACGTCTCCTGGCACACCGCCAACAACACGGTCAGCTCCTGCATGGCTGCCGGGGGGCCGGGGCCTGGAGCTGGGCGGCCCGCTCGGGCTGGGGCGGCCCCGGGCGCTTCGGGCCCGAGATCCGTCATCGACAGCTGGTGGAGGCTCTATTTGTGGGGGGAGTGTCTGGGCCCTGTCCCTCCCAGTGACTAAGCACTGGGGACGTCTAGGGCTTTCTGGCTGCTCAGGACCCAGGGGCTCAGGGGTTGTGCCAAGTGAACGTTTGCTGGCCCCGTGGTTGCTAAGGACTTCAGTTCTCACGTCAACCAATGCTCACGATTTTGCTACGTTCGCAGTCCCTTCCATCGTGCCTGCCACCTGTCATTCGAAAGCTCCTTTGTTTTACCCTCTTAGATAACAAGCTGTCGGGAGGGCGGTGGTGTGGGGAGGGGCAGAGACCCAGGCTTGTGTGGAGGGGGAGGGGTAGAAAAGCTCGAGGAGACTTCATCGGCATCCTCCCCACCCCCACACACTGTTCATCCTCGTTTCTGGGGGTCTTAGTGCTGCTAGTTCCTGTGCTTTGTGGGGATTTTCATGGAGTCAGTTGGGTGGGTGTCTTGATTAATTTGCGAGGGCCGCTCTCCCAGGGGACCACAGTCTGGGGGCTGAAACAACACAGATGTACTGTCTCCTGGTTCTGGGGGCTGGCAGTCCAACTCAAGGTATCAGCAGAGTTGGTTCCTTCTGAGGTCTGTGAGGGAGAATGTTCCGGGCCTCGCTCCCAGCTTCTGGTAGTTTGCTGGCCATTTCTGGCTTTCCTTGGCTGGGGTGGTCTCCCCTGACCTCTGCCATCGCCTCCATATGGCCTTCTCCTTGTGGGTGTGTCTGTCTCCAAATCTCCCCTTTTGTAAAGACTTTGGTCCTATTGGAGTAGGGCCCACCCCTCTCCGATAGGACCTCATCTTGACTACATCTGCAATGATCCTATTTCCAAAAGAGGTCACATTTGTAGGTCCTGGGGGTCCAGACTTTAATCTATGAATTTTGAGGGCAGGCAATTCAACAAATAACAGTGTCTTTGCCTGGGTTTCTCCTAAAGCAGAGCCTGAGGCAAGGGTTTATGCGCAGATAGTTTATTCCAGGATCTGCTCCACGGGAATAGGAGTAGGTGATAGGGGAGAGCTCGTTAGGGACACAGTAGAAGGGAACGTTCTCAAGCTGCTGTGAGCTCAGTCTGACCAGGACCTTCTGAGGGGTCACTTTAGAGTTGTCCCCAAGGGAGGGAAAAGGATGGGATGGGTCCATGGGATCTGTACCACCCCCATCTGCTGTGGTCAAGGGTCGCCCCATGGGGCATTAACTCTCTTGTGCTTCCGGGTCACACATGTATGAGTGCCCAGCAATTTCCCACCAGCATCTCACACCCCGGCCCCAGGGCAGAGAGGGAAAGAGACAGAGTGTCACTCAGGGGAGGTGCTGACAGGTAGCGCCCACACGATGCAGTTGCTGTGGCCGTGGCAGGAATAAAAGGAGGTTGGAGAAGACATGAGGGAGGCCAAAGCGATGGGATGCTGTCTTTCCCCTGGCCTGTGGGGTGGAGTTTTGAGGGCAGAAGCCAGCCCAGTCCCTCCACCGGGAGCTGAGCAGATCCCCCACAGCCCCTGCTGCTGCAGCGGGGTCCCAGGTGGAGCCCCTACTCCTCATGTCTCCCTCTGCCACCCATCCCGGAGTGTCCTTAACCCTCAGCCATTTGGCTGCTGGGGTGATCCAGACACTCGTCCCCAGGTGTCTGAGCCCGTGGTTGCCTTGTCCTTGCCGGCCTATGGCTGTGGCAGGTGTCCAGCGAGCAGTGAGGACTGGGCCGCGGCGGCCAACCTCCCGGATTCCAGACCTAGTCCTTCGTACCCCCTTGAGTGTCAGCCACCTAGCTGCTTACACTAATCCAAATCGGTTACCTCCTCCTTCCTTGGCCATCTTGTTCACTGGCATCAGGCCCCTGAAATGACCAAGGGGGGGATCAGACAGCCTCTTTTGTCTGCTGGTGGAAGTAGTCCCTCTTTGGAGACCAGAACCTGTGTTCTAGCAGAGTCCAGGCTTGTGGGGACGAGACACCCCAGCTCCACCGTGAGCCCCCGAGAACCATGGTGAGCGTGGCCAATCCTTCCGCCCCATGGTTGCTGGACCCCTGTATTCTAGCTGTTGGGGCCACAGTGCTATATACCAGCCTCCCATTCAGTGCTTATACCTCATCCTAAAGGGCAGTGGCCCCGCCCTCAAGGTGTTTTCCGCAAGCTGGTACCTTACCTGAACCCTTCGGATGCCATACCATCATCTCGTTAAGCTGGGTACTTCCAGGAGACGTGGTGTATGTTGGAATCAGTGGATCCGGGGGTCACGTGCCCAATCACACCCCCTTGCCATACAAAGGGTCTCTTGTCTGAGGGGATGTTCTGGGGGGACCCACGATGGTGACTCATTCAGTCCGTCCAGCCTTGGAAGGTGGCACTGCACTGCGGACGGGGGAGGCGAGTTCTTACATGGATGCATCAGTGCTTCCTCCAGGGAAGAAGACACCCGACGTGGTAGATGTGCCAGTGGAAGCAAATCCAGGGTTCAACATGGTCTCTGTGCTGGAAGGCTGGGTGCTCAGCCGTGGCCATAGCTCTGTCGACCACGGAGACAGGGGCCCACGCTGCTGCACTCACGCTCACAGCCTCCATCCCTGACACCATGGGCACTCTGCTCGTGGCCCATTGTGCGAGCCCCGGGGAGGAGGTGGGGGCGAGGGCAGAGGCCAGCTGACCTGTGCTGGAGGCTTCATCCTTTCCGCCTGTTTTTTTCTCACTCCCTGCGTACTTGGATTGGCATTCACATGAGACACGAAAGTCATCATCACTGGTTTGAGGAATATACTTGCTCCCCCTGGGCCTGTTTTGGCGTGATCCTGAACACATCATTTCGGTTGCATGGAGACTTGCCACTCTTCCTGCCTGGCCCCACGACTCCGTGCGTCTGAGGGTCACTTGATGTCCTGAGGCCACGTGCTCTTTTTCCACCAAGGCCTGACAGGACACAGGAGCTGATTTGCAAACGGTGCGTCGTATCTTGTGGAAGGCGTGTTGTAGCTGCATCGTGCAACTCTCATACTGGGGCTTGCCCATCTTGTCCTCTGCAGGTGACCTTGGCCTCAGCACATCTGCCTGGCCATATGAGGAGAGCTTACCCTGCAGCCAGGTCCTTCTTCAGAGTCTTTTTCTAGGCTTGGCATTCTGTACCTTGAAACCGGAAGCCATCTGAGTCGCCTGCTAAATGTGGGTTGGAGCAGTATCTCCAAGAGCAATTTATGCTGTCTCCCACCTCTAAAGGTTCATCAAGTGCCATACTTCTTTAATGGTAGGAGATGTAAGATGTAATGACTCGTCCTTTAGCATAGAGAGGATGTCCTGGCATTTCCCAGATCACGGGACCGCTAAAAGCATCACCGGTGTGGCAGGCCCCCTTTGAATCTTTGGAAGGTTTATCATATACCCTTATCCCTAAGGATTCACATCCTAGCGGGGCTACTTCCTATTCACCAGATCCAATGAGTACGATGCCGTAGATACAGTGGACCAGCATGACGTTCTGCAGAATTCCAGAGTGCTCTAGTTCCGTATAGACCAAACCCTGACGGAGAGAAGCATAAACTTAGCTCTGCCGTGAGAGTAAACGCTAGTGATTTGAGAGCTTTTTCTTTTTTCAGTAGGCATTTAGAGCTGTATATATCCCTCTAAGTACTGTGTTCACTGCATTCTATAAGCTTTGGTATATATTAATTAAAAAAAATTAAATTATGGGAAAAAAGACCCTATAACATAACAGTTACCGCTTCAGCTGTTTTTTTCCCAAGATTTTCTATTATGGCAAGATATACATAAATAGTTTACCATCTTAACCATCTTAAAAGGCACGGTTCAGCGGTATTAGGTGCATTCACATTTCTGTGCTAGCACCACCAGCCTCCCCCTCCAGAACTCTTCATCTTCAGAATGGAAGCTTTATGCCTGTTAAATGCTAACTCCCCATTCCCGCCTCTCCCCAGCCCTGGAAACCACTGTTCTACTTTCTGTTTCTGTGAATTTGACTAAGAACTGCCTATAAATGGAATCACACAGTATTTATCTTCTTGTGACCTGCTTATTTTACTCAGCATCATGTCCTCAAGGCTCAACCATTTTGTAGCGTGTGTCAGAATTGCCTTCCTTTTCAAGACTGAATAATCCATTCAATCGCTTATCCGTTCATCCATCAATGGGCACACTCGGGTTTCTTCTACCTTTAAGCTATTGTGAATAATGCCACTACCAACATGGATGTGCAAATATCTCGTTGAGACCCTGCTTTCAACTCTTTTGAGTATCCACCCAGAAGTGGAAACTGGATCATGTGTTAATATTCTTTATTTATTTATTTATTTATTTTTTTTAAAAGATTTTTTATTTATTTATTTGAGACAGAGAGAATGAGAGACAGAGAGCATGAGAGGGAGGAGGGTCAGAGGGAGAAGCAGACTCCCCGCCGAGCAGGGAGCCCGATGCGGGACTCGATCCCGGGACTCCAGGATCATGACCTGAGCTGAAGGCAGTCGCTTAACCAACTGAGCCACCCAGGCGCCCCAATATTCTTTTTAATTTTTTGTGGAACCGTGTTCCTCCACAGCGGCCGCACCATTTCACATACCCAGCCGTGGACAAGAGGTTCCAGTACCTCCACATCTTCGCCAACACCCCTTATGTTCTGGTTTTTTGTTTGTTTGTTTTTGTTTTTCATAGTAGCCATCCTAATGGGTGTGAGGTGGTCTCTCACTGTGGTTTTGATTTGCATTTCTCTACTGATTAAAGATTGAGCATCTTTTCAAGTGCTTATTTGTCATTTGTATCTCTTCTTTGGAGAAATCTCTATTCAAGTCTTTTGTCCATTTTTGAATTGAGTTATTATGTTCTAGGAGTTTTCTCTATATTCTGGATATTAATCCCTTGTCAGATATCTGATTTACAAATATTGTCTCCCATTCTGTGGTTTGTCTCTTGGAGTGTCACTTGATGGACAGAAGTTTTAAATTTTCATGAAGTCTTATCCAGGACATCATTGCCAGATCCGGCGTCATGAAACTTATGCCCTATGTTTTCTCCTAGCTGTTTTTATGGTTTTAAGTCTCCTATTGAAGTCATGGATCCATTTTGAGGTAATTGTATATGGTGTTAGGTCCAACTTTATTCTTTTGTATGTGGATATCCAGGTTTCCCAGCACTATTCATTGGAAAATGATCTTTCCCCCACTGAATGGTCTTGGAACTCCTGTCAAAAATCATTTCACCCTATGTGTGAGGGTTTGTGTCAGTACTCTATTCTATTTTATCGGTCTGGATGTCTGTCTTTATGCCCGCACCACATTGCTTTGATTCTGTAGCTTTTTTTTTTTTTTAAAGATTTTATTTACTTATTTATTTGAGAGAGAGAGAGAGAGAAACAGCATGAGAGGGGAGAGGGTCAGAGGGAGAAGCAGACTCCCCGCTGAGCCGGGAGCCCGATGTGGGACTCGATCCCAGGACTCCGGGACCATGACCTGAGCCGAAGGCAGTCGCTTAACCAACTGAGCCACCCAGGCGCCCTGATTCTGTAGCTTTGTAGTAAGTGTTGAAATCAGGAAATGTGAGTCCTCTGGGTTTGTTCTTTTTCAAGACTACCTTGGGTATTCAGTGTCCCTTGAGATTCCATCTGAATTTTAGGATGGTTTTTTCTATTTTTGCAAAAAAAATAAAAGTCATTGGGATTTTGATAATCCCAATTTGATAATCCCTTTTGATAAGGATTGCATTAAATCTGCAGATTACTTTGGGCGGTATTGACATTTTCACCATGTTAAGTCTTCCAAGGCGTAAACGTGGAATGTCTCTCCATTTACTTAGGTCTTAGTTTCTTTCAGAAGTGTTTTGACCCCTTCTTCTCTCTGCTGCTGCTGCCTGTTTAGCTAGAACCACCACCATTTCTCACCCGGGCCCTTGTGACAGTATCCTACCTGCTCTCTCACTTCTGCTCTTGTCCCTCACAGTTTAAACTCAACATGGAACCCAGGACAAACCTGTTCAGAGGAAGTCAGATCCTGTCATTCCTCTGTGTGGAAGCCTCTCGTAGTTTCTCGTTTCACTCAGAGTAAAAGCCCAAGTATTTGGATGCCACCTCTTCGAACTGATCTGCTGCTGTCCTTTGTGTTCATTGTGCTCAAGCTATGTGGGGCTTGCTGCTCAGCGACCATGCCGCGTGCCCTCCGCCATGAGGCCTTTGCATATGCTGTTCCCTCGGCCTGTACAGATCTTTTTGTCACTTGGTCCCTCACAGCCTCTAGGTTTCTGCTTCAGTGTCAGCTGCTCAACAAGGCCACCCTTGCCCACCCCATTCAAATTTGCAATCAGCCCCTCCATCACTTTCCATCCCCACTGCATGGCTCTACTTTCCCTCATGGTGTTTATCACCACCAGTCAAGTTACATATTTATATGTGTATTGTGCCTCTTCCCCATGAGAGTATTCATTCCTTAAGAACAGAGACTTAGCCTCCTTGCGTTCACTGCTGAATTCTCAGTGCCTGGCATTGGTATGAGCTCAATACCTTTTTGAATGAATGAATGAATGAGTGAATAGCAGATTGAGAGTCCATGATTAAGAGTAGGATTAAGTTAGCTACTTAGGGAATAGTGAAGAGATGAGTTTGGAAGGTGGTGGTGGGGACCATACATGGCAAGGGGGTGGTAAGGTGTAGGTCTGGATAAGGCGCGCATGTGTGTTGGTGTGCACATGTGTGTGGTCCCATGGGAGGCAGAGAAGACTGCCGACAGCCTGGAGAGGCTGGTGAGGGATCAGATGTTTCATTTTGGCTGATGGAGAGCCCCTGAGGTTCTTCCAGGAAGGAGCTTCAGGCAGGAGACAAGACGTCTGGAGGTGTCACCTGACTGCCATGAGCAGGAGAGACAACAGGGGTGGAGCAGGAAGGCAGGTGACCTGTCAGAGGCAAGAAGGGAGGGGCTCTGGGGTCAAGTGGTCCTACTGTGGCTCCCGTTGTCTGGCCCCTGGCCCTTCATATGTGTGCTTTTGTAACAACACCTTCTATTTGTGCATCAGAACGATTTTTGTACCACCTGGATCTAATCAGGCTGCCCACCACTCAGGGACCCTCGTTGTTTCCCACTGCCCCTTCATTCTTAGTGTGCCCCACACGAGCCTTCAGGATGTGACTCTCCCACTCTCCACCCTTCTCCTGGGGCATGCTGACTCCCTTCTATTCCCTGCCCTTACTGTTCCCTCTGCTTGTAATTCATTCCTGTGCTCAATAAACCATCAGGGGGTGGGGTTCCTCTGTTCTCTAGAAATAGAGCAGTAAGAACAACAGACATGGCCACTGCCTACCTGCTCTTGTTCATCTGAAAACCCCTGCCCCTCCACAAAGGTTGTGTTAATTAGACTCTTATATGCACACGGCAGAAGGTGATGTAAGCACAGAGTGAAGTTGTTGCTTCCTATCATTGAAAACTCCAGGGGTAGACCACGTGGACTTCAGGCATGGATGGATCCAGGGTCTCTCTCCAGATCTCAGTTCCTTCCTTGGGCGTGTTCCCCCTCCATGGAGACAAGGTGGCTGCTTGCAGCCCCAAAGTCACATCCTATCTCCCCGGCAACCTCAGGAAGTCTCTGTCTCAGCAGTTGGGTGCTGTTACCTGAAGAAGTTGGATTAGGTGTCAGGCAGGCCAAACTAAGAGGGTCCCTACAAAGGTCCAGTTCTAATGGCAGTTCCTGCTCCTTCCTTATCCCAGACAGGGGCCAGGCTTCCCTCCCCTGAGCATCCTGCTAGTTGGGCTCAGGGTCTCTTGTCCTCCTCCCTCCAGATCCCTGTGTCCATGTGTTCCAAGGACTGCCAGCCTGGGCAAAGGAAGAAGCCCGTGGGCATCCATCCCTGCTGCTTCGAGTGTCTTGACTGCCTTCCGGGCACCTTCCTCAACCGAACTGCAGGTAGGACTTGCAGAGCCACTCCCCTGCCCCGCCCTGCCCTGCCCTGCCCTGGGCTCTCAGGGCCCTTCATCTTTGGCAGGGTTTCTGGAGTCTCCCCCAGGGACAGGGTCTGATTCCAGTGTATATCCCTAGGAGCTGGTGTAGAGAAAAATCTTCAGTGCACACTATTAGGGAGGGTGGGAGAAGGAACAGCTCTCAACCAGGCAAGGCTGTCACTGATCCTCACCCCATACACATGTAGCTGAGGGCCCAGGGGTGTCAGACCAGAGAATGTCCACTGGATGGATGAATGAATGAATGAATGAATGTCTCTGTCCATAGAAGAGATGTTTCTGGCAGGTGGGGACAGGATCTGATTTATCTCTCTGACCTCCCAGTGCCTAGTGTAGTTCAGAGCATAGAATGTTTGCTCAGTGAATATTTATTGAATGACATCCTTGGTTAGACGAATCAATATCTCCCCCTATAGATTATAAACTCCAGGAAGGTGGGGACAATGTCCTCTCTCTGTCCATATTAGTGTTGAGCACGGTTCACAGTTGGGGCTCAAATTAGTTTTTTTATGACTTCCCTGATTAGTAAATTAAGTGGACATAGACATCTACCGATCAGTAGATTGGTACTTACATAGTACTTACTATGTGCCCAGCAGAGCCCAGGGCACAGAGTAGGTGCTCAACAAAAGTTTGTTGAATGATTTCACAGGCTTTTCCTCTCCTGGTTGGTCAGTAGCCTGAAGGCAGGGGCTAGGTTTTATCCATGTCTGTGGTCTCCCACCTCAGATGCCCACCACCGTGGAGGATGCTCGAAAAAGCATTTGTTGAATGAATTCTTTGATTAAATGCTTGAATGTCTATCCCACCAGAGGGTAAGGTCTTGGAAGGAAGGGATTACCATTGTTAGGATCTGG
This sequence comes from Mirounga leonina, assembly GCF_011800145.1. Classification (NCBI taxonomy): domain Eukaryota; kingdom Metazoa; phylum Chordata; class Mammalia; order Carnivora; family Phocidae; genus Mirounga; species Mirounga leonina. The sequence goes on from NW_023270447.1 coordinate 80,705,360, forward strand.
GTCAAGGAAACCTCGGTTCAAATCTTGCCTCTGTAACTTACTGGTTTTGTGACTGCCTGGCTGAGCCTCAGACCTTTGTAGGGACCCTCTTAGTTTGGCCAGCCTGACACCTAATCTGACTTCTTCAGGTAACAGCACCCAACTGTTGACTTCCTGAGGTTACCCGGCAGATACGATGTGACTCTGGGGCTGCGAGCAGCCAGCCTGAGCATCGGGTTGCAGTGAGGAGCTGATGGGCCGATGGATGTAAGGGACGCAGCGAGGGGCAGCTAGGACTGTAGGCGTTTCCCTTCGGCTCCGCGTCCCAGCCCCCGGGGCCTGGCCCGGAACAGGTGCAGAGGATGTGGGTGCCAGCAAGGCAGGTGTGGCTGACGGGAGATGCTGTGGGCTCTTGCAGACGAATTCGACTGTCAGTCCTGCCCAAGTTAAGAGTGGTCCCATAGGAATGACACCTCCTGCTTCAAGCGGCGGCTGGCTTTCCCTGAATGGCACGAGGCGTCCACCATCATCGTGGCCATGCTGTCCGTCCTGGGCTTCCTCAGCACCCTGGCCACCATGGTGATCTTTTGGAGGCACCTGCATATGCCCATGGTTCGCTCGGCCGGGGGCCCCATGTGCTTCCTGATGCTGATGCTGTTGCTGCTCGCATATACCATGGTCCCCATGTACATAGGGCAGCCCACGTTCTTCACGTGCTTCTGCCGCCAGACCTTCTTCACCCTCTGCTTCACCATCTGCATCTCCTGCATCACCGTGCGCTCTTTCCAGATCGTCTGGACCTTCAAGATGGCCAGGTGCCTCCCAACGTGCCTACGGCTACTGGGTGCGCTACCATGGGCCCTATGTCTTCGTGACGTCCTTCACCGTGCTCAAGGTGGTCATCGTGGTGGGCAATGTGCTGGCCATGAGCGCCAACCCTACCGCCCGCGCTGACCCCGATGACCCCAAGATCATGGTTCTGTCCTGCAACTACCTCAAGGCACTGCTGTTCAACACCAGCCTGGACCTGCTCCTGTCCGTGGCGGGCTTCAGCTTCGCCTACATGGGCAAGGAGCTGCCCACCAACTACAACGAGGCCAAGTTCATCACTTTCTGCATGACCTTCTACTTCACCTCCTCCATCTCCCTCTGCACCTTCATGTCTGTCTACGAGGGGGTCCTGGTCACCATCATGGACCTCTTGGTCACTGTGCTCAACCTTCTGGGCATCAGCCTGGGCTACTTTGGTCCCAAATGCTACATGGTCCTCTTCTATCCAGAGCACAACACGCTCAGCAGCATGATTCAGGGCTACACCATGGGGAAGGACTAGCACCGTCCACTGGCTGCCCAGGGGGCTGGAAGGCTCCGCCCTGGGGGATGGAGACGGGGGCGGGGGGCTTGCTTATTCAGCCCCAGCTGGGCAAAGGGATGCTATCCCTGACTGTTATTGCCTCACCCTGCTCTGATTTGGTCTCCCCCTCAGGTTTCTTTGCATCCTGGCCATGTTTACCCCCCTGGTGGCGGATGCCTAAAAATATTCACACTTTCCCTATAGCTGTTTGGCTTGCCAGGCACTGCCACCCATTCTAGGAAAACCATCCAGGGTGACCCGTTGGTCTCCAAGGCAGAGATGGATTTAAGCAGCCGACAGTCGCCATCTGGTGGCCACAGTTGGTTTGTCTGCAGGTTTGGGCTCCTTCCCTTCAGTCCTGTTCACTGGGTGAGGGGAGGCGGTGCTGGTGTGTGGGGATGTCTGCCCGGGGTCAGTCACTAGCTGCCCACGGGTCCGTGCCTCACCTCCCAGACTCCCCCAGAGCTTGCGACCCAGCGTCTCTGAGTAACGGCTGGGCATTGGGGCTGCTTCATAAATGCATGGGAATAAACCTCACTTGGGTGAAGTGAATGAGTTTCCTTCTTGTTTCCAGAGGTCCTCGGAGAAAGAAAATTTCAATCGGTGACCTCAGTTTCTCTCCCAGCACTGCCGCTTCTGATCTGTGTACTTGGGGCCAATTATTTACTCTTTCTGAGCCTCCGCTTCCTTGTCTCTACAATAGGAACAATAGCTGCTTCGCTGGGACATTGAAGGATCAGAGAGAATGGGTGTGGGGTGCATACAGTAGGTACTCAATAAATGCCCACCACTGCAAATCCACATGTTCCTTGAACCATCAGGGTCAAAAGAAGGCTGTGTTTCCTTTTTACGCCCCAATGTCCATGGTACACATTCTAGTCGATGGGGTATTGCCTCCGTTGGAAACTAACTTGGCCCCCAGGAAATTCTGGGTGTTGTCTGGGGGTGCTTGGGCCTCATGTGTGTGGCCATCTCGGCACCGCGGAAGCTCAGAGACGGGGCTGTTCTGGGTGAGGCTGTGCCTATGCCCATCACCCTCGATGGCAGGAGGGGCCCCCACCCTTCTGTCCGGAGGTCACACCTGGCCTCTCAGAGCTCCGTGGGGAGCCAGAATTTCAGCGCTGAGGCCTCTGAACTGCTGCCCAGAGAGGCTGAGTGACCGGCTCCGGGGCGGCCAGGTGGAAGGTGGGGGCAGGAGCGTCAGAGGCTCAGGCTCCCTGACGACCCAGTTACTGGGGTGACCTTGTGACTGTCTCAGAACCCCCCTGGGAACGGTTTCTAGATTGGCCCCACACCATCCCTGGCAGGAGCAACTTCCCGAAGCTTGTTTGCAGCAGGGAGAGAGGGCAGGACTATCTCCTTCTTGTCCTGGACTTACCCCTCTCACGCTTCAAGGAGGTGGGTGCTGGGATCTTGGTTTGAATCACCTGCAGTTTGGGAGAACTGCCTTCACGTTTGGGGGCTGCTTCTTCATCACGGCGGGGATAGTCCCTGTTTCTCTTGCCTGAGCTGACCCAGAGCAGGTGCTGCACGAATATTGACAGAGCAGCTAAGTCCCTCCGCCCCCCCCCCCCCCCGTCCGCTTCCTTGAGCCACAGCATCTTTAATTCTGTGCTTGTCTCGTGGCCTTTGGTGCCAGATCCTGAGCGGCATCGAGAAATAGAAAACAAACCCTTGTGCTCACCATTGACGAGAACAACAGCGAACATGAATTACTCTCCCTGTGGGCTTTGCTACATCATTCACTATTTCCTCACCAAACTCCATCAGTCCCATACTGTTAGGGTCCTTGTTTTACAGATGGGGAAAGAAGGGCCCTCCCAGAGGTCATGAGCCTTCCCCAGCCCCTCCCAGCCCGTCCCCGGAGCCACGACCCTCTGTGGAGTAGGACCCAGACGTCCTGCCTGGGGAGCTGGTGTGGGGGGAGCCGTGATCGCAGTTGGGGGGGACGCAGTCTCTCCAGCAGGTGCTGTGGTGTGCTGGGGGACCTCAGATTTTAGGGAGATGGCTGGAGGATGCGGTGCCTGGGGAAAACCCTGGGGGAAGCTGGCATCTGGAAAGAGCAATGAAGGGCAGAGAAGTGCCTGGAAGGCAGGGAGTCTGAGTGTGGGGTTAGCGGGTGGGGACAGCAGGGGCCAAGGTGGGGTGCCAGGAGGCCCGGGCAGCCTGAGTAGGAGCACGGGGCTGAGGGTGGCCGGTGTGAGAACCGGGCTTGGAAGGCTAGCTGGGGCTAGACGTGGGGGACCCTGACCGGGGGTCTGAGCTTGTCCTCCTGGTGCCCACTGCCAGCGTCCGTGTGCATGCTGGCTTGTCCAGTCCTGGGTCCCCCGAGGGGCTGTTCCTGGCTGTCCCTTGCCTCTGTCCTCTTCCCACAGTCCTGAGCCTGGCCCGACGGCGGGAGACCGTGGGGGAAGACCCCAAGGATGGACTGCTGTGTGTGCGCATCCCTCCTCCATCCCCTGCTCTTGGGTCCCAGGGGGAGACCTCACCCCAGCCCGGAGCTTCCAGCAAGCAGCTCTGCCGTCTGTTCCTGGATGTGTCTGTACCCCGTCCCCCTCGCCCTCGGGACCAGATTGGCAGGCTCAGGGAGTTTTAAGCTCTTAATTCTCTTTTCTTGCATGCTTCTGACGCCTTGGCTTAAATTTTTTTTTAAGAGATAATGACCTCCTTTTCCTGGTTCTGCCTCCCGGACCGCCATCAGAGAGAGAATCCTGGAATCCCACTGACCTCAGAGGCATCTACTCCACACCTCCCTCTACAGCTGCCCCGAGCTGAGAGCCTCATCCTTCTTGTTCCCCTCCAGTGATGGGAGGCTCACGGAGGACGCCAGTGAAATTTTTCTTAGATTGAATCAAACCTGGCTCTTTGGGATTTCTATTTATGGACTTAGTTTCATCTTTTGGGGACCACAGATTCAATCTCATTCCTCTTTCTCATGATGGTCTTTTGTACGTAGTGGCAACAAGTATAATTGCCTCTCGAGGGGTGCTGACCCTGTGACCGGTGCCTCACACCTGCAAGCTGTAATCCCCACGACGCCCCTGCCCGATGGGTACCCGTGAGCATCCGTGGCCACGTGCTGGTGCCTGCCAGCATCCTCTTCTCTCCCGCCCTACCTGGCAGCCCCTGTTCTCCCAGGAGAGATCTATGTTGTTCTGGGGAAGCTGACTCTGTCCTGGCTCCAGGGGGCGGAGCAGGTGACCCAGGCCGAGGGTTGGTTTAATCAGAGGGACTCTCAGGACGTTTCCTGGGACAGGGATTCTTTCTGTAGGAACTAGTAAGGCTGAGACTCGGCAACTCCTGTGGGACCACAGGGCAAGTCAGCCTTAGAGGGAAGCTGGACTTTGCAGAAGATAAAGTGGGAGGATGGAAAAACGGGGTCCTTGGAACCTTTTGAGCTGATGGATCCAGCTTGAAGGCTGCGCCCCCTCTGAAATCTTCTTGAGTCCATTCATGTGCTTTGCTGTTTACGGTAGTTGGAGTTGTGTGCTCTGCCCCTGGCAACCCAACACATCTTTATCCTGCTGAAGAGGAAACTGAAGCTCAGAGAGGCTGATTAATTTGCTCAGGGTCACCCAGCTTGTAAGTCAGGGAGCTGGGATTTGGAGAATTGGGGGGTATTGTATTGTGTTTTCAGATCATCTCTTTTTGGTCTAAAGGTCATCAGTTGCTCTTCGGACCCGATTTTGAGCGCCGTCCTAGTTCTCTCCTTTGGGCACATGCTGACCTGTAAACATCTCTCTTAGAGCATCTCTCGAGCCTCCCTCTCCTGGGCCCCTGACATCCTTCCCACACCAGTCCAGCTGAGTGATGTCCCCTTAGCCCTGTCCCGGTCACAAGCTTTCCCAGCTCGGACCCCTTCCGTGGTTCCCCGGTGCCTACATGACACCGCCCGGCCTCCTTCCTGTACCAGTCAGGTGCTTTGAAATCTGGCTCCCGCTCACCTCTCCAGCCTCACCTCCCAGTGGCTCCGGAGGGCTCCTGGCTCTTCCCCAAACACTGGCCTGGCTTCACACCTATGCTCAAGCTCTCCCTTCTCTCTTCTCCCTGCTGGCCTTAACCTTGATCCCTTAAGGCCCAGTTTAAATGCTTCCTCCCCAAGGAAGGCTTCCCTGCCTTGGGGCAGAGGAAATCTTTGGTACTCCCTGAGCTGCTTGAGTTCAACTTCTGCTGGTCCTGCTGACGTACCTTTCTGGTTTGGGACCACCTGAGTCAAGGGACAGGCTGTTCTCTGTGTGGCCTTTGTCTCAGCTGTCATGTCTCCTCCGATGCATTTGTTGCTCGAGGCGCTGGGCGCTTGTTGGCTGGGCAGGGAAACACCGGGGCCTTTTGCAGGGCACCGAGCTGGTGGGAGCTGGTGGGAGCTGGTGGGAGCTGGTGGGAGCTGGCTGCAGTCTGGGGCTTGGGGGCCGGGCCAGGACAAGTGTGCTCTTCCCTGGTGGCTGGGCTGCAGGGAGAAGGGAGAGGGTGACAGGGAAGGCAGAAAGCTGGAGCTGGGCCTCCCAGGCAAGGACAGGTCTGTAGCGGACTTGATAGCCCCTCCACCATTCAGACCAGAAACTTCAGTCTCGCCTGACTACCTTCAGAAGAGACCCCAGCCCTGGGGTAAGCCTCGGTTCCAGCAACAGCCTCCTAGCTGCTCTCCCTGCTTCTGCCCTGGTCCCCACAATGTGCAGGCTGTTCCTTGTACAACCTAGGTCACTTCCTATACCTCCTCTGCCCAGCGGGGCTCCCCATCTCTCTTAGATGAAGAGCCGTGGTCCTTGTGCTGGCATCAGACCCAGGCTCCCTGCCACCTCTCCCACCTTGCTGTGGACACCCCTCCCTCTACACCTCTGCAGCCATGTTGGCCTCCTCACCATCCCCAGACGTGCCATATGTATGCCTCAGGGCCTTTGAACTGGCTGCTCCTTCTTCATGAAATGCTCCTCCTCAGATTGTCACGCGGCTGGTTCCTTCATTTATTTTCTCCTCCTGCTTAGCCTTTTCCCTTAACGCTTACCACAAACACACTATATGTTTTACCTCCTTGGCTTTGTGTTGTTTTTCTCCCCCAGTAGACCGTAAGCTCCTTGAGGGCAGGGAGTTTCATCTGTTTTGTTCACCAATACATCCCGAGCACCTAGAAAAGTGCCTGGCCCAGAGAAGTCTCTCTGCAAATGCTGGTTGAGTGAATGAGTCAATGAACGGGCCAGAACTATAACAGATCACGGGGACGGAAGCCAGGAGAACCAGGCGCAGGTCGGGAGGGGAGGGAGGTAATGGTCAGGGTGAGTGGTTCAGGTCCGCAAGCAAGGGAAGGCTGTTGGAAGGGCCATTCACTGGTGCATTCATTCTCTCTCACTCATTAATTCATTTACTCAACCAGTGGTTCGTGAGCACTGCTAGGGTCAGGCCCTCGTAGCACATGGAGGATACAGAGCACGGTCCCTGTGCCCAGGCAGCTCGTGTTCTAGCGGAGGACTCAGGACACCACAAGGAGGGAGATGAAGGGAGACAGGGGAAGGGGCAGAGGGATATAGAGGGAAAGAGAGACAGAGAGAGGGAGGGAGGGAGGAAGACAGATGGGGCAGAGAGAGAAGAGACAGAGGACGGAGGGAGTGACTTCTGGCTGCGTGACTCTGGGGTTCACGGACACCCCTCCCCACCTCTATAGACTGGGGTGATGGCCACAGCGCCCACCGCCCAGGGGCGCACATGAGCTGCCCCACGAGAATGCTTACAGGATGCCTGGTACAGAGCAAGTGTCAGGTGTTAGCTACCATCATTGTCAGCAACTTGGACTTTGTCCTAAGAGAGACGCTTGAACAGCTTTTGAAGGGAGGAGACAGGAAACGTGGGTCTGCGAGAGGAGGCGGGAGGCCCCCTGGGTGTCAGCCACCAGGTCCCGCTGAGCGAGGATGGTGGCCTGGACCCGTGGTGCCATGGAGTTGGGGCACCATCCTTGGTGACAGGTGGGCCCGGGACGAATCCTGGGGCGGGTGGGAGCGGCTGTAGAAGCGGTCTGTGGGTGGGCTTGGGCCAGCCGAGGGACCCCTTTGTTCACACCTCCCCGTGGCCAGTGCTGACCTGCTACGTAAAGCCCTGGGATGGAGGAAACTGGCGGCGGCAGCTTGTAGACATTCTGGGAATTGGGGGCCGCGTGGGTGGATTCTCATCCCGGCAACAGCAGTGTCCTCCAACTCTGGGAATCGGAGGTGGGGCCGACCCTCCCTGGTCAGGTGTCCCACCCCAGGCCCCCCGAGGAGGCCCCCAGACCTGCTGCCATCTGGGGGTGTGTGCAGGGAGGGCGGGCGGAGGAGGGCTTCTGGAGGGGAGAGGGCCATGCAGGGTTTCCATACAATAACGTATAGGCTCATCTGCTTCCAGTTAGCAGCTCCGGGGGAGCCTAATTGGCAGATCAAACCATTCGATGTTCCATGTTAGATAAGTAGTCCGAGGAGCCCCAGCGGAGTCTGACACTTTCTGGACGGAGCCCAAGCCCTGCGTCCGACCACCTCGGGGCCTGGGGTGCTAATGCGAACCAGACCCTCTTGCACGGAAGCGGGAAGACATTAACAAGTGTCAAAGAGCTTTGAAGCATTGGGCAAATGCGGCTTTGCCTCTGACCCCCGCACCGACGAGGGGGGCCCGGCGCTCCCCACACGAGCTCCGACGTTGAGGAGGAGGGAGGAGCTCTCAGGTGGGCGGCTTCCTGATGGTGGTGGCCGTGGCTGGGACATCCAGGAGTCAAAGAGATGCTGGGTGTGTGTGTGGGGGGGACCTTGGTCCTCGCTCCCTGTGGGACCTGCTGGGGGGTCACTCGACATGAAGGCGCAGGCTCTAGCTGTGGGACTTCGGGCCCCCCACCTCACCAGGCACATTTCCGAGGCCCAGGGAGGCGCTGAGGCACGGCTTTCCTGTGTTGGTCAACACAGGTGTTTTAGGAAGAGGAAGAACGACCGCGACGGTGATGGTGGGTGCCATTTATGAGTGTTTCCTGTGAGCCGGGGCTGTGTCTAGCATCTCACACACATCATCCCGTTTAATCTCATAGCCACCCACTGGGGGGTTCTTATCCCCACCTTACGGATGAGAGGACTGAGGCTCGAGGGCGTCCTGGGTCCCTGTTTGGTGATGGATCCAGGTCTAAGTTGAAAGGGACTGGGTGCTGCTGGAATACCAGGGAACGTCAAGGCCAAGGCTCTTAGGTACAGTGCAAGACAGCTGTGAAGAGGTCCTCGTGGGGTCTGCCGAGACCTTTGTTGAGCCAGCACTGCAGCCGGGTCTCTCTCTGGGCTCAACCCCGCTCCTTTCCCCAGTAAACCTGCCCACTAATGTCCATCTCGGGCTCTGCTTCCCGGGAGAAGAACCCGCAAGGGCATCCATCAAGTGCACGAGGGAGCGCGCCATCAAGGGAAGAAGGGAGAGGGGCCACGGACGGGCAGCAGCAACCAGCTTCGGGAGGCTGGCTTCGTGGCCAGATAATGGGATGTGTCGTGCTATCACGAGGCTGTTTGTTGTGATGGTGCTGGCCGTGGCTGTGACAGGAGTGGGAAGCCATGATGGTTCAAGGTTGGTGTTCGCTCCCCTGGGGCAGGCTTACCTGCCTGCTGAACCCCAGCTGAGGAGCCCCTCACTCTGAGCCCTTGGCTTATGAGCGGGCGCCTGGGGGGCTGCTCTCCTCTCTCCATTTGAACCACTGTCCCCTGTGTTCTAGCTGTTCAGACTCTTAGTCCCTCCTCCTTGTGGTCATCCTGACCCCTGCACTGGAGAGGTCCTCTCTGCGGCTTCTACTCTCTAGTTCCCGCACTAGGCTGTCCGATCCTCCCAGCTCCACTTCCCTCTGCACGAACCAGGCCATCTGGCCTTCCATGGGGGGAGGGCCTGGGACTCAGCCCCCTCGTTCTCTCCAGCTAGATTTCTGGGTTCAGTGTCAGCTGCGGGGCGCTCCCTCAGCTCCATGGTGCAACCCAACTCAGGTCCACTCGGGATGGTGGAAAGGGTGACAAGGTGTGGATGGTGATGATGATGAAGATGACTATCATGATTGCGTTTATGCTGGGGGTGACGGTGATGGTGGCAGTAATGACAGTGGGGGCAGTGCTTATGTTATGGTCGTGCTATTGGTAGTAACAGTGGTGGTGATGGTGACGGGTTAGCTGTACTGTTGATGTCAGTGATTGTCCTGGTGATATTGGTGATGGTGGTGGGTGA
>NW_023270447.1:80714898-80735192 GCF_011800145.1 Mirounga leonina
CTGTATTGGCGATGTCAGTGATTGTCCTGGTGATGTTGGTGATGGTGGCAGTGGTAGTGGTGGTGGTGGTGGTGGTGGTGACGAGCATGTTAATGCTGATCCTTTTCTTTCTGGCTGAATGCCTTCATTAAGCCTCTGATTTAGGGGCCAAAGGCCAAGGTCACTTCTTTTGTCTTTGCTTATACCAGCAGGGTGTAGACTTTGCTCTTTGTCAGATCTGGGTCATTAGAAGATCCATCCAGATTCTGGCTGGGGCAGAGCAGACGTGGATGGAGTAGAGTAGGGATGAAGTCTGGTGGACAAAGCTGTTCCTTCCCAGCCACCACTTCAACCTCCTTCTGTGGAAAAGGGTGGGCAGGCCTGACCAAACCCCTGACCTCTGTCACCACAGTCCTCGGGGCAGGCCTTGGGCTTGCAGCATGAGAGAGAGAGAGCACTGGGTGGGGAGCCAGGAGACTGTGTCTTGGACCTGACTCCCTGAATGACTGGCAAATCCCTTTGCCGTTCTGTGCCTCAGTTTCTCCACTTAGGTAATGAGGGGATGGGGCAAGAGCTGAAGGTTTAAATGGCACAGGACTGCCTCTGGGGCAACAGTTATGCAGGGAGTCCGCACTGGGCTCCCTTGGTAACCCTGCCTGGGCTTGCCGTCAGCTTGCCTGTCTGGGCCTCTGCCCTGGTGCAGTTTGATCACCTGAGGACCACGTGAGACAAAGCGAGTGGTTTGGTGTAGCTGGTCCCTTTACAGCTGTGGGTGGGTCCACTTGTGGCTTCCCTTACGAGTGTGTGTGTGTGCGTGTGCATGCCTACCTTCAGAACAGATCACAAATATGACCTCTTCCAGACTGACCCACCCTCAGCTCTCCCCCAGATTTCTGGGCAGCCCCTCACTGGTCTCCCAGCTTCTGTCTGTGCTCCCTCTATAGTCTGTTAAGCACAAAACAGCAAAGTGCCCTTTGAGACTTAAGTTAGGGCTTGCCACTTGCCCTGCTCAGAATGGCTCCCCATTCCATCAGAGTGGAAGCCAGAGTCCTGATGGGGGCCCACAAGGCTCTACCTGATCCCCCTGTTACCCTCTGCACTCACTCCTTCCTGCTCTCCCCTCTGCTCGCTCTGCTCCAGCCACATGGGTCTCCTTGCTATTTCTCGAGCACGTTAACCTCACATGGTTCCCCACCTCAGGGCCTTTGCACATGCTAGTTCCTCAGCTTGGAAGGTGCGTCCACCTGGCTGGTTCCTTCACCTCTTTTGGGTCCCTGCTCCAACAATCCCTCCTTAGTTACACCTCCCTGAGCCTCCTCCGCATGTAGGGTCACACCTGCACCCCATACACACGCTCCCTATCCTGCCTCCATGCTGTGCTTGGCTCCACGACCTGTATCACCATCTGGCAGGGTGTGTCTTTCGCTGATTCATCTTGTTTGTCTGTCTCCCAGTAGAAGGGAGTTTTGTTGGTTTAATTCTCTGCTGTATCCTCAGCATGTGGGACCGTGCTGGGTATACAGCAGGTGCTTAATAAATACTTGTTAATGAACTTCTGTGTGTTTGCGTACCCGTGTCGCAGTGGGGTGCCAGTCCTGCTGAATGGATTCAAAGACGCAAGCGCTGTCCTGGCCTGTGTCTGGCACAGGGGGCCGGGGGCGGGGGGGCTTGGACTCGGGGCGAGAGTCCCAACTCTGAGTCCTGGTGCAGACATTAGGGGTGCTGGACGGGCAGGAGACTACTGCAGCTCCCCACGGCTTGCTTTCCTGGTCCCTAAGTGGGATAGAAGGGTACACGTGCAGGGACACGGCCCCACACCCCCAACAAACAGCTACCGTGATCTGACCACTGATGTTCGGAATCCCTCAGCCCCCGAGAGCCTGTGACATCGACCCCTTCATAGGAGGCCGCCAGGGACAGGGATGTGGGTTGGCCTAGGGCTGGGCTCAGGAACCTGCTCGAGGCCGCCGAGTCTCCGGGCCCCTGCACCGTGAGGCTCATCAGAGCCCTCTGGTCTAGGAGGGAGGCCGGCCAGAGCCTTCCAGGGCCTCACTCAGCCATGGCCACCAGGGATGCGGAAAGAGCCCCCCGCCCCCGGAATGGGTGATTCTGAGCCCCAGCGAAGGAAGGGGCCAGCCATGTAGAAGGTAAGAGCTCTGGGCTGGGAGTCAGAGGACCTGGACCAATTCCCAGCCAGCCATCGGCTCCTGTGACCTCGGGAACCACTCCACCCCTGGGCCTCAGGCTCCCCATCTGCAGAGCGGGGGACCAAGTTACCGCCTGCATTGGGCCAGTGTCCCGCGCTGTGGGACTGTGGCCAGGCCCTCTGCACATCCCTCATCCTTGCATGGTTTCCTGCCGGGCTCCCCCACCTCTGCTGTTCCTTTCATGGGGATTAACTGTGTGTGCACCCATTTGGGTGAGGCCACCGTGGGCCTTCCCGGCGAGGGCAGAGCCCAGAGTGTCCCCCGCGGCCTCACCCCAGCCTGCCGGCACCACCACGTGGCTCCCCCAAAGGAGTCTGAGAATTTGAGAAAGCATTCCCTTTGTGAAATTGCCATGCCCTTCTTCCCGGGACAACCAGTGATCTCATCACTCCCTGACTTGGGGCCTCAGTTTCTCCATTCATAAAAGGGGAGTGGTGCCCAGCTTGGGTACGAACCTTCCCAGAAGGTTCTGATGATGAGCCCTATTCTAGGCCTTGGTTCCAGGGTGTTCCCTCAAACCCAGCTTGTTCTCAGGATTGTGACCCTGGCCCAGGTCAGCTGAGGGCCAGGCAGAGGCCCTTTGAAGGACAGTTCCAGAAGCTGACAGCAGATGGTGCTGTTGACCCCAGTCCTGGGCAACCGGAGGGCTCGCAGCGGCTGGTCTCTGGGGCTCCTGGCTCCAGGTGGACTGGTCGTCCGGCTTGGCAGGGCTTGGGGTCCCCTCTCCTCAGACCCCGAGCCCAGACTCTGGGCACACCCTCTGTGGCCCATCACCTGCGCTGGGGAAAGGCCCTGGTGGGACACTGCTGAGCGGGGAGCATGGCTGTGCAGACATGTGCAGACACGCGCCTTCAGGGACACATGGAGCGCACCCGGCTGTTCACCCCTATCTGCGTGGTGCCGAATGCCCCTCGGACTGTGTTCACGGATCACGCGTGCGCTTCCCCGAAACCGACGTGCGTGCGGGTCTGCCAGGCTGGGGGTGCGTGAGGGAGAGGAGGCCTCCAAGGAGGGCGGTGGCCGTGTGCGTTCCTGTGGATAAGCACGCGTGTGCAGATGCTCACGTCTGTGGTCCGTGTGTGCGTGCACCTGTGAGAGGTGGGGCGGGCGGGCGTGGGCACACAGGTGTGTCTGCGTGTGCACGCGTGTGAGTGGGTGTTGTGTGTGTGTGAGCACTCCAGCACTGCGTCCCCCGGGCACAGCTCTGCAGCTGTGTGTGGGGACGTGTACGTCCACAGCTGTCCATGCACACACCTGTGTGTGTGTGCTAGCGTGAGGATCACAAGCCCCAGGCTGGGCTGAGGGACGAGCAGCCCAGAAGAAATAACACGGCGTCTGAGCAATGGAGAGGGTGCGGACAGACAGGCTGGGAAGACAAATGAGCCTCTTGTTAGGAGAGTGGGGCTGAGGCAGGCGGACCCGGTGCCCCAAGACCCCGGCCCAGACCTGGGAGGGATGAAAGTGGTGGCAGAGGCGGCATCGTGCGTATGAGTTAAGGGGATGTGCCGGGCCCTGGACTCTTGCTCTCCCCTGACGGCCTCCTAAACTCCGCCTCTTCCAGATGAGGAGACTGAGGGTCAGGGGGGCAGAGGTACTTCCCAGGAAGCAGATGGCAAGGAAGTGATGGAGCTGGGTCTTGAACAAAGGTCCGGCACTGAACTTTGTCACAAAATCACCTCCGTCTCAAGCTGGCCCAGCCAGCAGGCTGTGGTGCTGCTGAGCGTCCGGCCTGAGGCAGGGGTGGGTGAGAAGGGCAGGTGTCAGGGCACAGGGGGATGAGGGAGAGGAGCCCGTGCACTTGGCGTGGATAGGAGGCATGCGGGGCAGCAGAAGGATCCCCGCTCTGTGGCAAGACTGCCTCCGAGCCTCTGCCCTCCATCGTGGGGCAGCCTCCGGGAGCCTCAGTTTCCCTGTGTGCTGAGCCCTGACCTCACGCAGGAAACTGGTGGGGCACTGCCCATCCCCCTTCTTCCACAGACGTTTATTGAGCACCTACTACGTGCCAGGCACGGTTCTAGATGCTGGAGCCACAGCAGGGAGCCGGACACAGGCGCTCCCTGCATGCCTGAGCCCACATGGCGGTACGCAAGAGAGACGATGAAGAGAAAAGAGAGAGCACGCACGAGACACGTGAGACCGAATGCTGGGACTGTGGCAGTGGCGGGGTCGGGGCGGGTGGCTCAGGGGGCGGCCAGGGGCTGAGGCCGGGGCAGAGGAAGCAGCAAGTGCCCCGGGAGGGCTGGGGGGCAGGCGGCAGCCGCAGATGGGGCAGGGCCTCCCGGGCGCCCCAAGCTCTGGGGATTTTAGCCGCAGGTCTCGGGGGAAGCCACGGGAAGGTCTAAGCAGGCAGAACTCTGACACCCAAACCTAGGAGGAGAGCTCCCCAGAAGCGGGGGGCCCGTGAAAGCCGCCGGGCCTCGCACGCAGGAGATGCGGCAGCTGAGAGCTCCGGATCGTGGGCGAGCCTTCCCCCTGGTCTCTTGTTTCTGCGCGGGGCCGTGTGTCCTGGGACTTCCAGCTCTTTTCCGGAGCCAGTTTTCCTAGGCCTGGCGTGTTTCCTTGGCCGCTGTGGATCCGGAGGCTGAGGGCTGCAGGTGTAGACCCTCTACCCGCATGGAGTTCCACCCTCGGCTCATCTCTTGTTGGCAGGGCAGCTTTGGCCAAGTTACTGCCCCGCCAGCCTCAGTTTCCCTGTCTGTGCAGTGGGGCCGGTGATGCCTCCTGGAGCATCAGACGGGGTGAGGATTCGATGTGCTGGCTCCTGGAGGGAGCTCCTGACGATGCCAGGCCCGGCGTCGGGGCTCGGAAGCATTCGCTGTTGCTGTGGTGGTGATTCCTTCATCACCCAGATGGCCTGCCCGGGCCGCTCCTCTCTCCCAGCCGCAGCGTCTCCCCCTGCAGATCACACTCGCTTTGGGAAGGGATAGCCAGAAATTCAAATGGGACCTGGGCAAGTTCACAGCGCAGAGTAGGTGCTCAGAAAATGTGCTTTCAGGCTTCTGTCTCTGGGAGGCAGGCACCATGCCAGCTCAGCAGAGAGGTGGCATCCGGGGGGGCAGGGGTGCGGCCAGGCCCCTCGGGCTTTCCCTCCATCTGCCTCCCTCACCCTCCAGCATGCCCCAGGGAGTTGGCGACTGGCAGTTTCTCCTCTTTCTTCCCTGCTCCTGATTTGCGTGTTGAAAATGTATCTGCAGACGCATGTTGCATCTCTGGCCCAGGCTCCCTCTCTCCCTGCCCAAGTCTTCGGGAGCTGAGCTATCTGCGTGCACAAGAGCTCAGGAAAGCACATCCTCCTGGCCCTTCCACGCCAGCGCCATCTGGGATGCCCCGTTTCTATGAGGGGGTGTTGGGGTTTCTTTTCATTTCCCCATCTTTGCCTGCACCCGTGGGGCCGTGCACTCCCTCGCCGGCTGCTGGGGGATGCTCTCAGATCACAGGCCTGACATTTCGGTGTTTGTGTCCCTGTGCCAGGCAGGCACCAGCCTGTGCAATTGATTCTCCCTGCATAATCCGCCAAGCACCATCCATAACGGTTCCTCCGCCCCATCAGCCCTTCTGGCTGCTTCCTCTGGGCCTCACCCTGGCTTGCCCAGCCCCTCTCTTCTTGGACCGGGCACTCTCTTTCCCAGTGCCAGAGATAACCGCCCCCTGTCCCCACCACCATCTGTCCTCCACTCTCCACGAGGCTGGTAGGACTTCCGTAATTTCCGGTAGCTCCCACCTTCCCCTGTGTCCACTTGCATCGTCACCTTATGCTCCCTTTGGTTCTTCGAAGAGGAGGTGCTTTCCCACCTCAGGGCCTTTGCACATCCTGTGTCCTCCACCGGAACTCCTGCCCGGTAGCCCCAACATACTCTCTTTTTTGCCTAAGCTCACTCCCACTTGCCATTCAGGTCTCAGCTTAATTGTTACTTCCTCCAGGAAGTTCCCTTGGATTTCCCAGACTAAGTTAGGTTATTCTATTCCACTCCCATTTTACAACCAGCTCCTCTCTTTGTTGCTCTGTCCCTCCTGGAATGATTGATTTGAAGTCTGTCCCCCGCATTCTATTTGGGTAGGCCCTGTTCCTCTTCTGTTTACTTCTGTGTCCCTTTGGCTCACCCAGTGGTGCTCAAAAAATGCAGATTGAATTGAATGAATGCTTATTGAATGCCGTCATTCAAACAAAGGCCTGACCTTTTGGCCAGGAAAATTTCCTTCCCGGGCACTCTTTGTTCAAGGTGGCTACCTGGGGACAGGAAGGAGTGGCCATGGTGGCAGGCAGGGCTGGGCTCCTGAGGCCAGCCGAGGCCAGCACCCAGGCTCACTCCTCTGTCTTGAGCTAGCATCTCTGAGCGGGCTCTGAAGAATAATGATGCAAAGTGATGATAGTTTTGCTGTGGTTTTGGGGTGATGGGGTAAAGCATTTCAGAAAATGGACTTGAGTCAGACAAGCCTGGGCTTCTCTCCTGACTCCATCACTTTAAGGATTCAAGAAACCCTTCAGGGAAGCAAGCTCAGTGTCCATCAGCAGACAAGTGGGTAAGGAAGATGTGCTATATATACATATACGATGGAATATGACGCAGCCATAAAAAGGGTGAGATCGTGCCATTCGTGACAATATGGACGGACCTAGCGGGCAGTGTGCTAAGTGAGGTAAGTCAGACTGAGAAAGACAAGTATGATTTTACTCCTATTTGGACTCTACAAAACAAAACAAATGAATAAACAAACAAAAAGCAAAAAAAAAAAAAAAAAAGAAAGAAAGAAACCCTTCAGTGTCTCAGTTTCCTTATCTGTAAAATGGGTACAGCAGATATGAGTACTCGCTCCACAGGGCAGGGCCGGGTCGCTGGGAGGAGTAAACGAGAGGCTGTGTGGAAAGCTCCTGGCACAGTCCTTGGCCCGGGTGAGGTGTTGAGTAGACACGTCTGGAAGGAAGCTGTGGTGAGGGCCTCAGGCCTGTTGCTACGGCTCAGGATGACGATGGTAGCATTTGTGATGAAGGTGATGGAGGGGGCGGTGTTGGTGCTTTCCTGCTGCAGGTGGCTAGCGGTGGCGAAGCAGGGCTGGGGATGGTGGGGGTGGGAAGTATAATCTACTGATTCCAACTGTCAGTTAAACAACCAACATATGTTTTGTGCCAGCAAATGTTTGTGCAAAAAGGGATATAACTTTTCATCTTCAGGAATCATCGATAAAATAGCAATTTCACACATACACACACACACACACACACACGCACACACACACTGTAGAAAACAAGGTGGCAGGTGACCGGATGTCAGGTGGATGTGTTGCGTCAGAAGGGACGCAGGGGTTGGAGGATCAGGGCGGCCCTCCAGGGGGAGGTGGTTCGGGGCTGGGCATTCCAGGACAGGTGTGAGCACAGATATGGTGCTCGAAGGCCCAGGGAGGGTGAGAGGCAGGGAGCAGAGGTGCTGGAGAGGGAGGAAGAGAGAGAGCATCAGAGAGACTGGAGCCGTGGCCAGGTGTGAAGGGTGACAGTGCCCTGTGTCCCCATGAGGTACCCGGTGCCACATGAGGAACCCCGGCCTCCAATCTGGAGCCCTGGCTCTGGTCCTGGCTCGGCCTCATGGCCCGGCCCCCTGGGTGACCCTGGGCACATGCTTTCCCTCGAAATAGGCCCTGGGCTCCCTGTGCCTCCAAGGCTCTCAGCTCCCATTGCACAGATGGGCACACTGAGTATATTTGGACCGTCAAATGACAAAGCAGAGGGTGAGCTTTCAGAAGGCACCCTTGGGGGTGTTGGCCTGGCACGTGTCACGGCAGGGTTGGGTCAGTTTGTGAGGAATAATTGCTCCGGACTGTCTGAGCATCCTCCCCTTCGTTCTAGCTGCATGTTTAAAATGTATCTGCGATGTGTCTTGGATTGCCAGCCTCCTTCCCTGCTCTGCCCATGTCTCTGGGAGCCGAGCTGTCTGCATGCACAGGAGCCCAGAAAAGCACATTTGCCTGGCCCTCCACCCCAGCACCTCCCCTTCTGATGTTAGGGTCCAAGATGTGAGTCGCGACCAGAGAGGGCAGTGCCTTGCCCAGCGCCACACAGCGAGGCGAGGCAGAACAGCGGCTCCAGGAGCACAAGGGAGAGCCAGGGTGTGATTCCTGCCTTACCCAGGGCTCCTCATGCTGAATAGACTAAATGGGTGGAGAGCAGCTGAGGGCTAGAGAATTACGGACAAACAGAACTAACCCTTACCCAGCAGACACTTTAGGGGTAATTAAGCCTGTGGACTTCGGGGCCAGAAAGGCCTGGGTTTGAATCCCAGCTTTGAATCCCCTGTGCTAGCTGTGTGACCTCAGGCTATCCACTCAACCTCTCTGTGCTTTGGTTTCCTTGTCTCTACAACGGAGAAAATGCTACCTCAGGGTTCTCGGGAGGATTAAGTAGGTTTGCACCTCGCCCCGAGGACAGGGTTGCCCGTGGTATCGGTGGCTATTACTATGGACCCTGCACTTCCTATCTACGGACTTGCCTCTTGAATGTCCCCCTTGAGGGAGGGGTTGTCCCCATTTTGCAGGGGAGGAAACTGAGGCTCAGGGATTGTGCCCAGCCCTGGCTGGCCCCATGCCCACTAAGCTGCTGTGGCAGGGGGACACGCAGGAGGGGGTCTGGGGAACCGGTCGGGGTGGGGGGTCTGGGAGGGGAGTGGGAAGCCAAGAGCCTGACACAGGCCCTCAAGAATGCAATCCACTTCCTCCTGGGCCCCCAGGGGGCCTGGGAATCCTGGGGCGGGGATGCGGGAGACAGCTGTGCTGGGTGTGCTGGGGGGCAGGGTGGAAGGAGGCCCCAAGAACATGGACCCCCCTTCTCTGTTTCTCCTGAAAGGCAGGGGGAGGGGGGAGGCTGCCGGCTGATTAACCCTGGCAGGGCCAGAGCCAGAAGGTGGGAGAGGGAGGCTGGGGGTGAAACAGGCCTGTGGGGGGGGCCCGTCCCGGGAGCCCTTCCCAGGTGTGACCAGCTGGCCCGCCCAGGGAGGCGCCAGGAGACTCGACTCCCGAGGTCTTTAACAGGGTCACAGCTGGAAGGGCCATCGGGGGTCAGTTAGCCCAGTCCCCTTGCTTTACAGAAGGGGAAACTGAGGCCTGGAGGGGCAGTCACTGGCTCGTGCTCACACAGGAGTCAGTGGCCTAGCGGGAGTGGGCGGCCCGAGCTGCGCCCCGTCCGTCCCTCTGTCCTGTCTCAGGGCAGGAGTTCCCCTGGGCAGTGGGTGCCCCCGCACGGGGCCCTGTGCCCACCCACAGCTGGGAGCTTCCCCGGAAGTACAGTCACAATGGCACCGCTAATATGTTGCAGCTTTTGATTTTATGGTTTACAGTATTTTACAGCTTCCCGAGCCGTCTGTATCCTTTACGTCATCTGGTCCTCACCACACTGCGCATGAGTAGATGTGCGGGCTCCCATTCCACAGACGTGGACACTGAGGCTCAGAGAGCTGAAGTGACTTACTTAGTCATGCCGAGAGCGGTGACGCTGCTGAAGCTCTCCTTCCTAGAAGAGGCTCCGGGTTTCCCAGACAGCCCGAAGGCCCCGCCACGGCCCGGCCCTGATCTCATCTCCCATGGCTCTCCCCTCACTCTCGGCACTGTCTTATTGCTCCAGACACAAAGCTCTTCCTTCCTCTTGCTCGCACCCACTGGCCTTGTTCCCCACCCCAGGGCCTTTGCACATGCTCTTCCTGCTCCCGCTTGGTGTGCTTTGCCCCACATCCACACATGGCTGTCTTCTTGTCTGTTCCACTGACTTTCGCTCACCACTCTGGCTAATGCTGGTCGGTAGCTGCATCACTGGGCTTGACTTTCTCCCTAGCACTTTCCAGCGTCCGAAATCATCTTGCTTATTTCTTTTGTTCCTGAGTTTGTGATCTGTCTCTCCCCGCTAAGGTGTAGATGTTCTGAGAACGGAGACTTCATCTGTTCTGTTCACTGCTGTGACCCCACTTCCTAGGACAAAGCCAGCACAGAGTAGGTGCTCACTACGTAAGTGTTAACCGACTGACTCCATGACCAAGGTTGTTGTGAGCTCAAATGGAGTAGGTTTCTTCCTGATCTGCCCACCTGCTGTCTAACACTGACTCCCGGACTGGGACCCCCCTCGCTGTGTCACTGCTCCTGCCAGAGGGTGAAGGACACTCGGGGCCCAAACCCTAGCACACTGGAACTCAAGCTTCTTCATTTAATGTTCAAATCTCGGACTCCTTGTGATGTGACAGGTGACCCTCTGGGCCCAGAAGTTAAAAAAAAAAAAAAAAAAAAAGTGAAAAAAAGTAAGATCCTGCCTCCCAGGGGCTGGAAATGTAGAGCCTGATAAGAGAGGTAGAAAAATGCAGGCAAGGTAGCATGATTGAGGACCTACGGTGTGGTAGGTGCTTTGCAGACATTCGTACATTGAATTCTCAGGGGATCAGGAGCTGTTTGGTGGAGGATGGGATAAATCTTCACCCAGTCCCAGCACGGCGGGGATCTTGGCCTCCATGCTACAGATGGGGAAGGTAGAGTGCAGAGGAGAGTGACCCACCCAGACATGCTCACCCAGCCAGTAAGTGGCAGAGCTGGATTCAAACCCAGGTCTGCCTGACTCTGAACTCTATGCCTATGAGTGGGAGGTCAAGTGTGCCTCATCTGGGGGAGGACATAACTGAACTGAGTCTAGAAGTAGGTTAAGGTTTGGCTCCAGGGAGGGTGACTTCCTGGCGTGGGTCCAGTGAGGCAGGGAGACAGAGAGGCAGGGAGGAGGGCTGGTCATGGGATCAGAAAGTGGCTTGGTTTTCCTGGGGCATGCAGGGCAGTGTGAAGGAGGAGTGAGGGAGACGAGGAAGGAGGGTGGCCTGGGCCAGCCCCTCGTTGTTTGTTTTAACATCATGATGGCAGTGTGGGGCGACAAAGCGAAGTGTGGGGTTGAAGTCGAACTCCAGAAACTTTCTAGCCCGGAGAACTATGTGCTGGGTGGGGAGGGAGCCTCTCTGAGGGGCTTGGGGGGAGTGGGGAGGAGAAGAGGGTCCCACGAGAAAATGGTGTGAGTTGGAGGGCTTTGCATTCTGAGACTTGAGTTTACAGGGCCGGGAAGCAGTGGCCCGTCTGCTTTGAATGCAACATAGCAGGGGCTTTGGGTTTTGGGGGTTGCCGGACCTGGGTTTGGGTTCCAATTCTGTATTCTGGACTGTGACCTTCGTAAGCCAGACGTCCGGCTGAGTGTGGGTTCTTCATGAGTCGGGTCACAGGAATTCCCATCATGAAGAGGACTGAAGTCTTAATGTCTGTGATGCACCCAGATCGGGGCCAGCACAGCATGAACACTCGGTAAAGATTCGTTTCCATGTTCCCCCAAACCCTTCCCTACCCCAGGAGAAACCCCACCTTAAGGGCTTGCAAACTGAATTGCCCAAGGAGGCCAGGCTGATCCTGTAAGGGGACTGTGGGAAAGGATGCAGCCTTAACATTGTTTTCAAGAGAGGCTAGAAATATGGATTTTAATGTGAAATCTTCCACAGCTCTGGTGTGAGAATCTCCCTCCTCTCCAAATAAAATGCCCGCAGGCCCCAAGCCTGCCAGTTTGCAAACCCTCTGTAGAGCCCCAGGCTGAAGAGATTTGGGAGGACCTTCTGGGGTTGGGGTGGGAGCGTGGGGGCAGGGAGGGGGCAGGGGGGATGGGTCAGTCCAGTTTGAGGCAGTGAGTGTTAACCGACAGGTGAATGAAGGAGAAAAGCTTTGTTGACCTGGTCAAGCTCACAGGCAGCACAAGTCTCCGGAAACAGCGAGGCTGGGGAGCAGACAGCCAGGGATCTGGCCTTGGCTCAGGACAAGGCTGCTGTGTGACCCTGGGCCAGCCCCTTGCCCTCTCTGAGCCTCTATGATGGGAGGGAATAGGTTCTCTCAACAGTCCTGGCTTTCTGAGCGCCTGGGTGGGTCAGTTGTTAAGCACCTGCCTTTGGCTCAGGTCATGATCCCAGGGTCCTGGAATCGAGCCCCATATCAGGCTCCCTGCTCAGCAGGAAGCCTGCTTCTCCCTCTCCCACTCCCCCTGCTTGTGTTCCCTCTCTCGCTGTGTCTCTCTCTGTCAAATAAATAAATAAAATCTTAAAAAAAAAACCACCCCAAAAACACCAGTCCTGGCTTTGGGGGTGGGGTCTGGAGCAGAAGGTGGGGGAGAACTCTGATCCTGGGAATAGCATGAAGTCTAATCTGCTTTTGACATTCCTCTGGGCCTCGGGGCTTGGGTTTCTCCTGGCCTGTGGGATCTCCAGCCCCTTGTGCCAGGCAGGTGCTGGGTTGAGGCACTTGCCACATGTCACTCTGGGGTGGATTAGGGTCCCCGGGGCCCGGGGATTGGGTGTGCTGAGAAGCAGGGAGATTGGGGCAGGGCTGAGGACCAGCTGCCAGCTGAGGGGTCTTCTCCCTTCAGAGTCCGTTTGTGGGATCAGACTGGGCCCTGGAAATCACCATCGCTCAGATGCTAACTGAGCACCTACTACGTGCCAAGGATAGACAGGAAATCAACAGTCTGCACTCTCCTACCACTGTTACCCCAGTTAACAGAGGGTTAACTGAGGCTTGGAGAAGGGACTCGTGGCTGTTAGATGATGGTGGGATTTGAATCTGGGTAGCCAGGCGCTCAAGCCGGCACATTAAGGGCCCATGCAGTCACATGACCAACGCTGGGGGCAGAACCTGAGAGTGATGGACGCCGAAGGGGCGTAGCCTGGGCTCTGGTCAGTGGGGGTCTGGGCGGGGCTCCCCATAGGAGCTGGCACCCACCAGGGTCCTGGGGAGCTTCAGAGAGCAGTGGTGGGCCCTGAGGGTCTTTGGTGGGGTTTGGTTTGTGTCTAAAGAGCTCTCTCCTGGCTTGGTTCTTCGGAGGCTGACCTGACCAGGGCTCTCTGCTGAGCTGGGCCAGCTCCCAGGGTGTCCCCAGGCTGGATTCTGCATATCGATGGCTGACTGGGGGCAAAAAGAGGGACCGCACTGGTCTGTGAAGACTGTTTCTCCTTGAGCTGCACCTCCAGCAAAGACCCTGGGGCTACCGACCCTCACCGACCCTCTTTATGAGGCCGGGAGGGGTGATGATGAAAGTAGTAAGTCTCCAGTGGAGGCTCGCAGGAGGACAGGAATGCTGTTGCCTGAGCCTCAGTTTCCCCACATCACACCATCACAGATGGGAGTCAGATGAACTGTCATGTGGAAAACACCTAAGGAAGGCTAGCACACCCGCTTCATTCATTCACACAGAATGCCAGGCCCTCTTCCAGGATCTGAGATCAAAACTCAGATTAATTACCTGCTTCCTCAATGCCAGGCCCCGTGTTGAGAGCTCTATGCTCATGACCTCTTTTGTTCCACACTGGACCTCCACATGGTAGACACTGTTCTCAGGCCTACTGTGCAGATGAGGCACGGAAGGGTCGGTCCTACGTGGCAGAGCTGGGGTTCAAGCCCAGGTCAGCCTGGAGGGAGAGCCCAAGCCCCAGGCAGCACTTAACCCTTGACCTGGTCCTCAGTCCTGGACACCATGGGTGGGAACGAAATTCTAACTTTCTTTTTTTTTTTAATATTTATTTATTTGACAGAGAAAGAGACAGCGAGAGCAGGAACACAAGCAGGGGGAGCGGGAGAGGGAGAAGCAGGCCTCCCGCCGAGCAGGGAGCCCGATGTGGGACTCGATCCCAGGACCCTGGGATCATGACCCGAGCCAAAGGCAGACGCTTAACGACTGAGCCACCCAGGAGCCCAGGAATGAAATTCTAGACTCATTCTTTCATGGGCCTGCTGGATTGAAAGCTCCATGGGGCCAGGGACTGTGTCTTGTTCTGTTCACTTCTCAGGCACCTAGTAGGTAGTTGGGAAATGAATGAATGAATGGACAAGCAGCTGCCCAGGCCAAGGCTCCCAGGGGTACTGGAGGGGAGCCCGAGGGCAATTCTCAGGGCAGGTGCCAGGCCCAGGAACCTTCTGGTTTGTAGTAATCTGTCTGGCCTTTCCACTACCCAGCCTCCTCTGGGGTTCACAGGGTCCGTGGAGATGGGCCCGTGGTAGGTTCCAGAAGGCCTCGGATAGAATATCAGTGGCTGAGCCCTTGAAAATCTGATCTTGCTCCAGCCCACCTCCCCAAGTTTCTCCCCAGACCATCAATCAGCAGTGAGACACGATCGTATTTTATAGCCAGGCCAGTGGTGGGGGGTGGCATGAAACCCAAGCCCCCATTCCTCCTGCCTGCTTAGGAGGATCAAGGCAGACCCGGCAGAGCCTTAACTCTTTGTGACCCTGCTCCTACCAGCTGTGGGCCCAGCTCATCTGTCCCACAAGCCTCTGCCAAACTGAGCCCCTCAGGGGTGATGGAAGAACTTATGGGGGGGAGGATAGATGTTCTGGGGTCTTGACTGCTCACAGGGACCTTCAGGAAGGCCTGTGGATCAGAGTAGGGTTCTGACCCCACACTTGGGAAATGTAGGCTCTGCCTCAAGGTCTACCCATTGTGGCTGTGTGACCTCAGGCGGGTTGCATCCCCTCTCTGGGCTCGACTCCTCTCTTACCTTCCTAAGGGTCATCCTATTGCCTTCAACATGGGTGAAATGTGATTCTTGGTCTTGGCTCCCTTTGTCTTTATCACTGGGTCCTCCCCACTGGAAATAGTTTACCCATAATAAGAGACTCTTACCTCTCCTAGGAATTGGTACTTTCATTTTACAGACAGGGAAACTGAGGCCCAGACAGGCGTTTCCATGACCCCGGTCACTCAGCAAATGGCTGTAGAATCAGCCTGGAGCTCTAGTTCTCTGCTGCCGACCCTAGAAATGACCTCTCCTTCCCTCTCCCTTCCTCCTCTCCGTCCTGGGGCCTGGATTGCTGTCGGCACCGAGGAGAACAGACTTGGGTTCAATGGGAAGCTGCCACGTGTCGTCGGGACAGCCATGG
Source organism: Mirounga leonina (assembly GCF_011800145.1). Classification (NCBI taxonomy): domain Eukaryota; kingdom Metazoa; phylum Chordata; class Mammalia; order Carnivora; family Phocidae; genus Mirounga; species Mirounga leonina. The sequence goes on from NW_023270447.1 coordinate 80,729,997, forward strand.
CTGGCGGGAGAAACTCTGGTGGGTGAAGGGGTTTGTTGACACCACACAGCAGGACTGACACCCCCAGCTTTGGGGTGAGCAAGTCCTCGGGCGGAGACTGGGCCAGGTCACCTTAGAGCCCAATGTTGTCGTCTCCAGAACAAGAAGGATGATACCGATCTGCCTCATGGTCTCAGTGGAGCCCGTTGTCATCACCAGCACTGCGCCGGGAGGGGCTGAGCGCCCCGTTGCTGAGCGGCATTCAAGCAGACCCGTGGTTGTCAGGCCAGAAAAGCATCTTGGGGGGAGGGGTGAGCCAGGCGACCCTGAAAGGCCCTCTCAGGGGTGCTGGGGGTGGGGGGAGTGTGGCAAGGGAGGTGCTTTTCTGGTCTCCAGTTACCAGCTCCTGGAATGACAGAGGTCATTTTGAGGAGGGGACAGCTCCAGGAGCGGTTTCCTCAGGTGGCCGAGGCCCTGGGGACCCGGGTGTCACAGCAACAACTGGATGTGCCGGGCTGATGGATGGCTGTTAGAAAATCAGTTTTCTGAAGCCCAGTCAGTGCGGTGGGCTGGCGGGCCTTGGGGAGGCTGGGGCCGGCACGGGGAGGGGCTCTGTGCCCCGCAGGTGGAGCGCAGCCCCCACGCCTCCGCAGTTCCAGAGCCCCATCACCTCCCCCTGCCCCCTTCCCCAGGCTGTGCCTCCAGCTTGGAGACGCCTCCCCTGTCCCCTCCTTGGGCTCCTGGGCAGGACGAACGCCCAAGCCCTGGGCAGGTGTCGAGCCGTCTGGCGCCTCGTCCCAACTCGGTGGCTAACTGGCTGTGTGAGCTCTCTGGGCCTCAGTTTCCCTATCTGTAAGTAGAGGACGGTGGGCTACATTTCCCTCATTTCCCAGGCTGGACCCTCCTGATGCTTCGGGTCTCAGTTTAAGCATGAGAGAGACGACCCTCCCCTCCAAGCACCGCATCGCCCGAGGTCCCCTGATTCCCTCTTCGTGGCCAGCTGCCTGCTTTTCTGGCACTCTGTGCCCTGATCCCCCGCGACTCTATCTGTGCCGGTCCCTCCCACTGGAAGGTCAGCTCCAGGGGGGCAGGGGCTGTGTGTAAGGAGACACTGTCCTATCTCCAGGGCCTACCCAGTGGCTGGCACATGGTAGGTCCTCAAATAAACGGTGGCCGAACGACTGAATCAGTGGCAGGCCCTCTGCTTGGGGCTTGGGGGGCTCAAGAAAGCAATAATCAGCTTCTGTCCCCGAAGAGCTACGGTATGACACAGGTGGGGGAGTGGTCCCAGAGCCCTTGACTTCTGAGCAGTGAGCACAAGTCCAGGAATGGGGGAAGGAGGGAGGTGGCCTGGGGCACAGGGGGCGATCAGGGGAGAGGGGATGAGGGCAACTGGAGGAGGAGGGCAGGAGGTGATCTCTGCCTCTGGCCCAGGGTTTGGCAGGAGCCTGGACATTCTGTCCTGGAAGCGGGACCTGGGGTGATGTCCCTCCTGCTGTGTCAGGGGCTCCAACTTTCATTCAGAGCCCTTAGCATTTGCTTGAGGTCCTGGGATGAGGCTCAGCATATACAGCTCCAGATGCTCAGGTTGAAATCCCAGCTCTGGCGGTCTTGCTGGGTGACCCTAGGGCAAGCTGTTAATCCTTTCACAGCCCATCTGTGGCCCTGCGGCTGGGAGCGGGGCGGGGGGGGGGGGGGGGGGGCGGTGAGCCACTGCAGATCCCTAGGTAAACACTCAGCAGGCCTTGTGTCTGGCACATAGTCCGCACACCTCAGTCCTGTCTCCATGATCAAAAGAACATTCATACCCATGTCTCAGCAGGGAAGAGTCCCAGAGAGAGGTCCTGCATTTATTTAATATTGAATCGAGCGCCCCACTACACTGCACACAGGAGTGGGGGGTGTCAGGGCAGAAGCCCACTCTGTCGCATTTCTCTGCTCTTGACTAGGCTGTTCAGGAACTCCAGGGGAACCCCGCCTCTGCTTGCAATAACCCTGGGCTGGTAGGAAGGAGAGCTGGAAGGGCCTGGTCTTAAAGCTCTGTGGCCCATCCATCCTTTGGCAGAGCGAGGAAGGGGAGAGCTGCGGCCCGGCCCCAGCCCCACGGGCCGGTGGGGGCAGAGGGCAGGTCGCTGAGGAAGCCTGAGGAGGAAGCCACCTCCAGAGCTGGCTGGTATCTCCTGGCTGAGCCCGTGACAGACAGCTGGAGTTGGGGACAGTGCTACGGAAAGTCTTCCCTCCTTCTCTCTCTTTCTTCTTTTCTTTCTAAAAAAAAAAAAAAAAAAAAAAAAAAAAATCTCCAACAAACAACCAATCTCCCATGACTTGGAAAAATGGCCTGAATCCCGTGTCTGGCTCCGGAACGTTTTATGGCCCTTTCCAGCCGAGGATGTGAAGCCTCCTGTGACATGAGCCCTCTGTTCCTAGGCCCTGGCCGGGGACGGCCCATCCATCTTCCCCAGCTGGCGGCCGCGTGTGGGAAAGGCCCCTGCTGGGGCGGTGGGGGGACAGCACCTGTTGCTCTCACTCTTCCTAAGCTGGTCGTTCCAGTCCCTCGCAGAGGCGATGATGGGGGAACGCACGGGGCGGGGGGAGCCCCTGGCAGGGTTGCAGACTCTGAGCACCACTGAGGCTGCCCAGGGTGATGGGGCTGTGTTAAGGGTGAGGGTCTGTCCCAGGCCCCAGCTTTCTGGCTGCTGAGCTCTGCTGCTTTCCTCCCAGGAGAGGTAGCAGGGCCCGCAGAGGGTCCCCAGAGAGGAACGGAGCCAGCCCGGGTCTGGTAGGGGAGGCAGCAAGTCAGGGGACGGTCGCAGTGCCATGTGGAGCCCAGGCAGTGAGGGGGCGAGCAAGCCAGGCTGAAGGAGCAGCGTCCCAAAGCACAGCGGGGCGGGGCATGTCTGGGGGACTTTGTATAGGGTGTGGGCCTGGGAGGGGAGCATCTCGCAGGGGACGGAGACGGCGATCACAGAGACAAGGCCAAGCACTCAGACTAGTCTTGAAGCCGATGGGAGTCAGCGCGGGTCCTGCAGCAGACCAGCATTCCACAAAGAACCTCTCTGCTGTCGGGGTGGAGGAGGGCTTGAGGCTGGTAGATGAAGCCAGAAAAGCATCCTGACTTGAAGGCAGGGAGGGTAGTGGACTGAGAACCATCTCCCGGGTCAGACACACCTGGGCTCACGCCCAGCCCTGATCCTCCTGGCAGGGTCCTCCTAGCAAGCCGCCTCTGCTCTGGCCTCAGTTTCCCCACCGTGGTAACCAGGGAGTTGGACAGGCAAAGTGTGGAAGGCCTTAGAGCAACCCAGGCTACTCCCAGCTGTGCTGTTCATCAACGATGGGGACAAGCATCTTACGCCTCTGAGCCTGTTTGCCTGTTTGTAAAATGCCAACTTCCAAGGGTGTGGGGAGCCCTGATTCACCACGTGTAAGGTGACCCACACTAGCTGGCATTCACTGGGTGATCAATGATCGAAGACTTCCTCTGCTTAAGCCCCTCCCAGGTTGTAAGGTCTCCCTTTTTGTGATTGCTCTCACTGGGGGCTTGCAGGGAAACCCGGGGAGGGGGGCAGTGCAGGAGGGATGGTGCCTGAGGGATCCCTGGGTGGGGTGGTGTGGGAGGGCCGGGGTTCTGCAGGGGCCACTCAGGTTTCAGAGGTCCTGGGACCTGCAGAGCTCCTAGGAATTTTCCCAGGCTGGGGCGGCAGGCAGCTGGAAGCCATCCGTCCCAGGGAAGGAGAGAGGATCAGGGGTCTTGCCAAGGTCTTTCGCTGGGAACGAGAACTTGGAAGGGGGGCAGGATTCCCCCATTCAGTCTGGAAAGATGAAACCTTTCTGCCCAGGCAGCTGCTCGCGGGGATGCCAAGAACCCAACAGGCCTGGCCCCCTGGGCTCCCTTGGGGCCGTGTCAGGCTTAGGGGGGCCTCTTAGGGCCCCAACATCCCTGGAAACTGGGAGGGCAGGCTTGGAATCTGCCACCTTCTGTGCCCGAACAGCCCCTGGCATAGACCCATCCAGGGTGGCGGCCTGAGGGCATTGCCCCCGGGGTGCTGAGGCTCCTCCTGGTTACCTGGGGTGGCACAGCCTGGGAGACAGGGAGGCGGGGGCCCTGAGGCTCCGTGAGAGCCTCACTTTGGAGCTGGCCAAAGTGGGGAGCCCAAGTTCAAGTTCATCTCAGGGTCAGTATTATCTGCTCTGCAAGGTTATGAAGATCGGAGATGCTCCATGGGAAGCACCAGCACGTAGTAGGTGCTTTAGCTGCTAATTATGTTACTGGAGGGGATATAGATAGTGATCAGGAGCACAGGCCCACACTGACTGCCTGGGTTCAAATCCCACCTCTGCCACTTCCTGCTCATTATTTAATGACCATTCCTGAGCCTCGATTTCTGGATGCGCCACACTTAGGACGCTGCCCGGCATTGCACAGAGCCCTCCATAAGCACTAGGGGTTATTATTACGATTGTTGCTACCAACAGCATATGAATACTTTGGGTCCCGATCTGCAGAATGAGAACATTCATTTTTTTCTTGCCAACCCTAATAACAGTAACAGCTGCTCCCCACGCCATGCCTTCTGAGCACTGGGTGCCCTGCCGGATGACTTGCTCTATCTTGGGAGTCTGCCCACCACTCTGGAATATAATGATTTACTGTCCAATTTTGACAGGTGAGGAAGGAAAGACCCTGAGATACATAGAGACTCACCTAAGGTCTGGCAGCCAGTAAGTGCTGGGGAGAAGAGATTTCCGGCCAACCTCACAGAGCGCCAAGAGCAGGCTCGGGGGCCGTTTCCGGGTCCAGAAGATGGACAAGGATACAGTGGGGAGAGCACTGGGCTGGGAGTCAGGAGCTGGCACTCTTGTTCTAACACACCGTGCATAACCTTTCTGAGCCTCTGTCTTCTCTGGGTTAAAGTAGAGGTGTTATTATTGGTACTGCGTGGAGTTGGGATGAGCCTCCACTGAAGTCATGTGTGCGGAGTGCCTGGCCCAGTGTCTGACACGAAGCTGGGGCGCCGTTGGTGGTGGGGTGTCGGTAGGGGGTTTGTGCTGTTGATGTTAATGGTATTGTTGGGTTTTCTATTAGCGTAGAAGTTGGTGGTGGTGGGCTGACGTAGTAGGGAGTGGCTGTCGTTGGGATAATTTTTGCTACTGTTGTTGGTGATGGCGATAGGGTGTTGGAGATGGTGTTACTGGTGTTGGTAGTGATAATACTCTTGT